>NW_027248440.1:60000-63424 GCF_031021105.1 Erythrolamprus reginae | reverse complement strand
AGAAGAAGGAAGAGGGAAGAAGAAGCAGTAGAAGAAGAAGAAGAAGAGGAAGAGGAAGAAGAAGAGGAAGAGGAAGAGAAGCAGTAGAAGAAGAAGAAGAAGAAGAAGAGAAGAGAAGAAGAAGAGAAGAAGAGGAAGAAGAAGCAGTAGAAGAAGAGGAAGAAGAAGCAGTAGAAGAAGAAGAAGAGGAAGAAGAAGCAGGAAGAGAAGAAGAAGCAGTAGAAGAAGAAGAAGAAGAAGAAGAAGAAGAAGAGGAAGAGGAAGAAGAAGAGGAAGAGGAAGAAGAAGCAGTAGAAGAAGAAGAAGAAGAAGAAGAGGAAGAGGAAGAAGAAGCAGTAGAAGAGAAGAAGAAGAAGAAGAAGAAGAGAGAAGAAGAGGAAGAGAAGAAGAAGCAGTAGAAGAAGAAGAAGAGAAGAAGAGAAGAGGAAGAAGAAGAAGGAAGAGGAAGAAGAAGCAGTAGAAGAAGAAGAAGAAGAAGAGAAGAAGAGAAGAAGCAGGAAGAAGGAAGAAGAAGAAGGAAGGAGAAGAAGGAGGAGAAGGAGAAGAAGAAAAAGCAGTAGTAGAAGAAGAAGAAGAAGAAGAAGAAGAAGAAGAAAAAGAAAAAGAAGAAGAAGAAGAAGAAGAAGAAGAAGAGGAAGAGGAAGAGGAAGAAGAAGCAGTAGAAGAAGAAGAAGAAGAAGCAGTAGAAAAAGAGGAAGAGGAAGAAGAAGAAGAAGAAGAAGAAGAAGAAGAAGAAGAAGAAGAAGAAGAAGAAGAAGAAGAGTTGGAAGAGAACTTGGAGGTCTTCTAGTCCAACCCCCTACTTAGGCAGGAAAACTACTGTCCAATTTGAAAACAATAAACATTGACAACATCACAATCTGTCACTGGCAAAAGGCCTCCACACTTTGGATCTGTGCGCATCCTACGAAAATACATCACACACTGCTAGACGCTTGGGAAGTGTTTGACTTGGGATATTGTGATACGAAATTGAGTGTATAAATCTCATTTGCTGTGTATTACTGATTTTTGCGAATCTAATAACAGCAACAGCAGCAGTAGAGCTGGAAGGGACCTTGGAGGTCTTCTAGTCCAACCCCCTGCTTAGGCAGGAAACCCTACACTACTTCAGACAGATGGTTATCCAACATCTGCTTAAAAACTTCCAGGGTTGGAGCATTCACAACTTCTGGAGGCAAGGAGTTCCACTGGTTAATTGTTCTCACTGCCGGGAAATTCCTCCTTAGTACTAAGTTGCTGCTCTCCTTGTTCAGTTTCTACCATTGCTTCTTGTTCTACCCTCAGGTGCTTTGGAGAAGAGCTTGACTCCCCCTTCTTTGAAACATAGAAACATAGAAGACTGACGGCAGAAAAAGACATCATGGTCCATCTAGTCTGCCCTTATACTATTTCCTGTATTTTATCTTAGGATAGATATATGTTTATCCCAGGCATGTTTAAATTAGGTTACTGTGGATTTACCAACTACGTCTGCTGGAAGTTTGTTCCAAGGATCTACTACTCTTTCAGTAAAATAATATTTTCTCACGTTGCCTTTGATCTTTCCCCCAACTAACTTCAGATTGTGTTCCCTTGTTCTTGTGTTCACTTTCCTGTTAAAAACATTTCCCTCCTGAACCCTATTTAACCCTTTAACATATTTAAATGTTTCGATCATGTCCCCCCTTTTCCTTCTGTCTTCCAGACTATACAGATTGAGTTCATTAAGTCTTTCCTGATACGTTTTATGCTTAAGACCTTCCACCATTCTTGTAGCCCATCTTTGGACCCGTTCAATTTTGTCAATATCTTTTTGTAGGTGAGGTCTCCAGAACTGAACACAGTACTCCAAATGTGGTCTCACCAATGCTCTATATAAGGGGATCACAATCTCCCTCTTCCTGCTTGTTATACCTCTAGCTATGCAGCCAAGCATCTTACTTGCCTTTCCTACCGCCCGACCACACTGCTCACCCATTTTGAGACTGTCAGAAATCACTACCCCTAAATCCTTCTCTTCTGAAGTTTTTGCTAACACAGAACTGCCAATGCAATACTCAGATTGAGGATTCCTTTTCCCCAAGTGCATTATTTTACATTTGGAAACATTAAACTGCAGTTTCCATTGCTTTGACCATTTATCTAGTAACGCTAAATCATTTACCATATTACAGACCCCTCCAGGAATATCAACCCTATTGCACACTTTAGAGTCATCAGCAAATAGGCAAACCTTCCCTACCAAACCTTCCCCTATGTCACTCACAAACATATTAAAAAGAATAGGACCCAGAACAGACCCTTGTGGCACACCGCTTGTAACCTGTCTCTGCTCAGAATACTCGCCATTAACAATAACTCTCTGATGTCTATGCTTCAGCCAGCTTGAAATCCACTGAACTATCCAGGGATTAACTCCAATCTTCACTAATTTATCTATCAGCTCTTTATGTGGAACCGTATCAAAGGCTTTGATAAGTCCAGATAGGCAATATCCAAGGCATCACCTTGATCCAACACCTTTGTGACATAGTCAAAGAACTCAATGAGATTAGTCTGACACGATTTGCCTTCAGTAAAGCCATGCTGATTTGGGTCCAATAAGTTATTGTTTTTTAGATGCTGATTTATCCTCTTTTTGAGTAGAGTCTCCATCATTTTAACTACAACTGATGTCAAGCTAACTGGCCTGTAATTACCAGCTTCTTCTCTACTGCCCTTCTTGTGGATAGGCACAACACTGGCCATTCTCCAATCCTCAGGAACATCCCCTGTTAACAGGGATTGGTTAAACAAAGAGGGGCAACCCCTGAGATACTGGAAGGCTGCTATCATGTCTCCCATGGTCCTTCTTTCCATTAACCTAAATAATATCTTTCTTCTTTTGAAGACTGTGAGAATACCATCAATACCATCGTACCGGACATTCTCTTAACCAAACTAAATCAGCTAGCGGTACCTGAACACACTTGTAAGTGGATCACAAGCTTCCTAACAGACAGGAAGCAGCAGGTGAAGCTAGGAAAAATCACATCAGATATATGTACAATTAGCACAGGTGCCCCCCAAGGCTGTGTACTCTCACCACTTCTCTTCTCTCTATACACTAATGACTGCATCTCATACGATCCATCTGTTAAACTACTGAAGTTTGCAGATGATACAACAGTGATCGGACTCATTCGAGACAATGATGAATCCGCATACAGACGGGAAGTTGAACAACTATCCTTGTGGTGTGACCAGAACAATCTAGAACTGAACACACTCAAAACCGTAGAAATGGTGGTAGACTTTAAGAGAAACCCTTCCACCCTTCCACCTCTCACAATACTAGACAACACAGTATCAACAGTAGAGACCTTCAAATTTCTAGGTTCTATCATATCTCAAGACCTAAAATGGTCACCTAACATCAAAAACATCATCAAAAAAGCACAAC
>NW_027248440.1:17500-55000 GCF_031021105.1 Erythrolamprus reginae | reverse complement strand
TCACACCAACACTCTGCAGTCTGCATTGGTTGCCGATCAGTTTCCGGTCACAATTCAAAGTGTTGGTTATGACCTATAAAGCCCTTCATGGCATCGGATAAGAATATCTCCGAGACCGCCTCCTGCTGCACGAATCCCAGCGACCGATTAGGTCCCGGATCCCGTCAACTAAACAATGCCGGTTGGCGGGCCCCAGGGGAAGAGCCTTCTCTGTGGCGGCCCCGACTCTCTAGAACCAGCTCCCCCCAGAGATTAGAACTGCCCCTACCCTCCTTGCCTTTCGTAAACTCCTCAAAACCCACCTTTGTCGTCAGGCATGGGGGAATTGAGACATCTCCCCCGGGCCTATACAATTTATGTATGGTATGTTTGTATGTATGTCTGCTTAATAATGGGGTTTTTAAAATATTTTAAATTGTAAATTATTAGATTTGTTATGAATTGTTTTATTGTGTTGTGAGACGCCCCGAGTCTACGGAGAGGGGCGGCACACAAATCTAATAAATAATAATAATAATAATAATAATAATAATAATAATAATAATAATAATAATAATAATGTACGCTGAGAGCATCTGCACCAAAGACAAATTCCTTGTGTGTCTAATCACACTTGGCCAATAAAATTCTATTCTATTCAATAATAATAATAATAATAATAATAATAATAATAATAATAATAATAATAATGTGATTGCACACACAAGGAATTTGTCTTTTGTGCAGATGCTCTCAGATTTTTAGATTTTAGATCTTTAGATTCGGACTTCTCTGGTTGCGCTAACATGGCCCTGTTAAGAAATTGGAACTTGCACAAAAGAGAACCCTGATTTATTTCTCAGATGCGATTTGCAACATTGACACAAGCAAGACAACAACAGGGATTTATGTAAAGGGCCTGTGGCGGCTGCTGCAAAGCTTTAAGTTTTCGGTTGGGGGGGAGGCAGGAGGGACAGACTGACACCCCCACCCTAGCGCTTTGTCTCCCGCTGGGCAACAGCGCTCAGGAGGAAAATCTGCCGGCCACGGGCGAGGGGTGGAGAGGACTCCACCCAGACCCGGGCTGGTTCTGCTTGACCGCCTGGCTTTTGAGCGTCTTAAGAAGCCAGGACTTTGCCAATGACATCATTGACTAGATACCCAGGGCCTGAAAACCGTCACGGGAGCGCATCTGTTCCTCTACCTGGCGAACGTTTTGTGCTTGGTGCAAGGAACAAGACCTGTCGCCTATCAATATCCCTCTTTCCAAGGTCCAAGCAGGGCCTCAATAGGGGACTGTCAGCTCTCTCAGCCATCATTGTCTGTGGCACCTGTCCATCCCTGGCGCACATTCCCCTAGTGTCCAGATTCCTCAAGGGCGTCTCCAACACTCACCCGCCTGTCATGCCCCCGCTTCCCCACATGGGACCTTCCGAAAGTACTACCCTCCCTTAATGTATCTTCTAATCGTGAAGATGCTGCCTTGACGTTATATCCTCTCCATAAACTAAAACGATTTCGCGATGCAGGGCAGCAGCGTTCCTGCCCTTCGCCTCTCTAACCTTCTACCAACCACTGGCGCTGCTTGTTCTCTTCCGCTGGCTTCCCGCTACACAACAGTCATACGAACATTTCCCGCAATAGCTAAATGCATTGCTGTTGTGGTTCAGCCTGAGCCAGATCGAAGACCAGCTGCGTCTCTGCTGGCTCCATGCCCGGGGGAGTCTGAGAGCGGAGGGGAGAGTTCTTTGCAGCCAGACAGTGGAGACAGCAGTCAAGAAAGTGACGATGAAGCAAGGCCTGGGAGCCCTGGGGAAGGGCTATCTCAAGCAAGTAGCTTGGATTCTCTGGAGTCCCTGGATGACGAAGCACAAGCTATCAAGCCCTTCATGGCACCGGACCAGAATATCTTCGGGACCGCCTCCTGCCGCACAAATCCCAGTGACCGGTTAGGTCCCACAGAGTCGGCCTTCTCCGGGTCCCGTTGACTAAACCAGTGATTTTCAACCTTTTTTGAGCCACGGCACATTTTTTAATTTTACAAAATCCTGGGGCACATTGAAGTGGGCGGGGGAGGCCCTAAAAAAGTTTGGACAATTTTTTTTTCTCTTTCTTCCTCCCTTTCGCTCCATTTTTCTTTCCCTCCCTCTTTCTCTCCCTTCTTCTTTTTTCTCTCTCTCCATCCCTCTTTCTTTCTCTCTTCCTTCCTTCCTCTCTTTTTTGCTCTCTTTCTCCCTCCCTCCCTCTATGTCTTTCTCTCTCCCACCTTCCCTCCCTCTCTTTCTCTCTCTTTCTTTCTCTCTCTCTCTTTCTCTATATCTTGTTTTCTTTTTCTCTCTCTTGTTCTTTCTCTCTTTCTGTCTCTTGCTTTCTTTCTCTCTCTCTCTCTTTCTCTCTCTCTATTTCTCTCTCTCTCTCTTCTTTCTTGCTTTCTTTCTCTCTCTCTTGTTTTCTTTCTCTCTCTGAGCTTCGCGGCACACTTGACCATGTCTCACGGCACACTAGTGTGCCGCGGCACACTGGTTGAAAAACACTGGACTAAACAATGTCGTCTGGCCGGACCCAGGGGAAGAGCCTTCTCTGTGTGGGCTCCGACCCTCTGGAACCAGCTCCCCCCTGAGATTAGGATTGCCCCCACCCTCCCTGCCTTTCGTAAACTCCTTAAAACCCACCTCTGTTGTCAGGCATGGGGGAACTAAAACATCTCCCCCTTGCCCATGTTGTTTTGCCGTTTGATTGATTGACTGTGTGCCTGTTTTTTATACAGTAGTCCCTCACCTATCGCTGGTGTTACGTTCCAGACCTGGCCGCCATTGGTGAAATCCGCGATGGGGAATTTATCGACTGATAGTACTTATTTAAATATTTATATTGTAATTGTTTGGTAGGTTTTCATTGTTTTAAGTGTTTATAAACTCTTCCCACACAGTATTTATTTTAGATACAGTATTTAAATACAGTATTTACAATTTTAGATTTATTTTTTTTTGGAAAAACCTGCCGATCGAGTTTGGCGGGCTGTTTAAATCTGCCGATCGGCTTCCTCAGAAACCCCGATGAAGTGAAGCCGCAGTAGGTGAAGCACGGTATAGCGAGGGACGACTGTATATATTGGGATTGTTTTATGAATTTTTTAAATTTAAAATTGTAATTAGATTGGTGGGGATTGGATTTGTTACTATGTACTGTTTTTTATTATTGTTGTGAGCCGCCCCGAGTTTGCGGAGAAGGGTGTCATATAAATCCAATAAATCTAATCTAATCATTAGTATGCGACAGAGACGTATAGATCAAAGGAGAACTCAGCTGCGTAGATATTATCAGCGTTGAATGAGGAACACCAGGGGGTTGGGTGTGGTCCTCATTAGCAGGGAAAGGTTTATAAGGCAGGCGAACCCTTTCGGCAGCGTGGAGTGTTATCAAAGGGGAGTTGGTGTTATCTGCGTTTTCTCTCAGCGTTTTTGTTCCTGGCTCGTGGCCCAGCAGCCTTGAAGACCGGCGGGAGGTTTGATGTACGTATGTCTGTACAAAAGCTAAGGGGGTTTTGTGGGTTTTTTTTGTTTAGGCAAAGGAAAGGAAAGGGAAGCAAAGAACAAAACAAAACACAAAAAACAAAAAACAAAAAAACAAAAAACAAACAACAAAACAAAACAAAACAAAGCAAAACGAAGCGAAGAAGGAAAGCGAAGGAAAGCAAAACAAAACAAAACAAAACGAAACAAAACAAAACAAAACACCGCTAACCAGTGCTGGTAGATCCTGGTGCAGGTATTTCTCAAAGAAAATAAAAAAAGACCAGATGATAATAATAATTTTAAAAAATTAGAGATGTTAACTATCTGGAGGCCAACACTAAAAAAGTGGCAGGTGTCAATTGTGGCGAGGGGCAGCCACACACTTTAAAATGCGGTTGTTTCCTCCTCCCACTGTCAATTCTTCGCACAATGCACAAATTTTGATGACAAATATCTGCGCAAATGCTAAGGATTTTTTTTTGTGTTTTTTTTGTAAATTATATTTACATACATACATATTTACATACATACACACATATTTACATACATACATACTTACATATATACATATTTACATACATACATATTTACATACATACATATTTACATACATACATATTTACATACATACATATTTACATACATACATATTTACATACATACATATGTACATATATACAAAAGAAGTTTTTTTGTTTTTTTTGTTTTTTTTGTTTTTTTGGGTTTTTTGTTTTTTTATAAAAAAAAACTATTTACATACATATGTACATAAGATTTTTTTTGTTTTTTGGGTTTTTTTTTTTTTTAAATCCTGAAGAGTCAACAGAGGGTTTGACAACTGGTCAACAAAACAAAACAAAAAAAAACCAAACCAAACCAAACCAAACCAAACCAAACAAAACCAAACCAAACCAAACCAAACAACCAAAAACAAAGTGAAGCGAAGCGAGGGGAAGCGAAGCGAGGGGAAGCGAAGAGAGGGGAAGCGAAGAGAGACTAAACAAAACCAAACACCACTAACCAGTGCTGTTACATCCTTGGTGCAGGTATTTCTCAAAGAGAAAATGAGAAAGGCCAGATGATAATAATAATTTAGTCAGGCTGAGGTCTTTGTCGCCTACACTAAAAAAACTGGCAGGTGTTCATGGTGGAGAGGGGCAGCCTCACTTTAAAACATTGTTGTTTCATCCTCCCATTGGCAATTCTTCCACACTGCACAAATTTTACTTACATACAAAAACTAAGTGGATTGGGGGGCTTTTTTTGGTTTTGGTTTTTGGGGGAGTTTTTTTGTTTTTTTTGGTTTGGGTTTTTTTTTGTTTTTTTTTTAAATTGTAACGTGTCAACAGAGAGTTTGACAACCGGTCAACAAAACTAAAGAAAACAAAACACCACTAACTGCATCAAAGCACCAGAAAAAAGCCTTTTGCTGGTCAGTGGAAGATAAGGCAGAAACGGTGGACAGGGGGAAATTCAACGCAGCCGCGGGCTGTGGAATCCTTAGATCTTGAGAAAAATATGTATTTTTTTGTTTTTTCCGTTTGTGGTTTTTTGTTTTGTTTCCAAAAAAAAAGAGAGGCTAAAACTCCTCCCAGCGGAACCGAACCTATTAAAACATGAGCACCCATTTCTGCCAACGCATCCCACTTGCTCATAAAGCCGTGGGAGCTTGTTGTTACGACGTCACCCAACGTCACGTTGGCCAACACCCAAGGTTACGCAACTAGGGGCTTCGTTGTTGTCAAACACACACACATACTTAAGATGGAAAGGCCCCGAGAAGAGAGAAAGAGGCTCACGGGAGTTGTAGTCCGGCTTTGGTTTAACGTCTCATTGAGGGGCACCTTTCCCGTTGTGGCTCCTGCCCGATCAGAATAGGAAATGAAGTGTTCTGCCTTCTCTCGTGAGCTGTGACTTACCCTCTGCACCCAATACATGTGGGAAGATGCAGCTATTGTTGCCGTTCAGAGTTTTAGAGTCCTAGATTTTGGAAGTTTTGTAATCTGCACTCTCTGCACAAATGGCATATGGAGGAGACTGAAGGATCATCTACGAGGCAGCACAGAAATTGGGAATTTTGAAATTCAGACCTATTACATGTCCTTCCTTGTACCTGTATTGCTTGTGTTTAGACTTCTGCGGGCCTGCGGTATAACCTGCCCACGAGACATTTCGGGTTTTCCTTGGTAGAAATGAGGCGGGATAGACCACAAGAACGGGCAGCTAGCTGGCCAGCAGAGCACATCAAGGTGCTCCTTGCCCTCTGGACTGAGGCCGCGGTCACTCACGACCTTAGCTCCCACGGGAGGAACCGTGCAGTCTACGATGGCATTTCTCAGCGCCTGGCCGAAATGGGCATTTATCGGACCGGCGACGAATGTCGCGAGAAAATGAAAGGCTTGAAAGTGGCTTACCGCAAGGCTAAGGAAAACAACTCGGTGGGACGGCCGCCGATCAAATGCCCCTTCTATGATGAAATTGACCAGATCATGACCCAGTATATAAACTGCAGGCCTGGTTTTCCCTCTGAGGCTGGTGATGGGTCCGGTGTGGCTGCGGACAGAGCGGAAGGCCTCTCCATCTCTGAGACCTGGGGGACCTCTGAGCATTGGGCATCCCAGGCCTCGGGGCACTGGCTGTCCCAGACTGCGGCCTCCGAAAGCCAAGGGACCGATGAATTCAGCTACACCCAGGCAGAGGCTCATGAGGCTTTTGGTGAGATCCAAGTCATTCCAGTTCAGGTGAAGGAAGAGGAATCTGAAGATGAAATCTCACATGAGCTGGATGTGGCCTCTCCTATGCTAATGGAGATCCAGCCTCCACCCAGGCAGCTCATCTCCATGCTTGACCAGCGTCCCCATCTTCGAACTCGTAAACAAAAAGTTCAGGGGGACGGGCAGATGAGGGGCGCCGGCCAGAGGTGCAGCCGTTCCCATCCGCCGGAGCCGCAGAGAATGCAGAAACAGGCAGCCCTCCAAGCTGAGGAGAAACAGAGCTTAGCCGAGTTCATCCAGTACGACAAGGAGATGAGACGCGAGGATCGGGAGTTCCAGGCCCAGCTCTTTGAGAAACTTTTCCAGAAGCAAACTGAGCTGATCCAGGCCCTGACTCAGCGATCCCCTGACAGCCCTGCCTCTCTTGCCTGCGCTAATCCATTGCAGGCCTCGTCCGTCAAGAACGGATCGGGAAAGGCTGCGGGGCCTAGCTCAACCCTACAGGCCTTGTTGGAACAGATAATGCAGTCCGACCTGCCAGGGAAGAGTCTAAACAGGCTGGCAGTGAAAGAAGCCCTCGGGGGAAGAGTTAAGGTGCCTCCTGAGGTGCAGTATTGGACCGCCGAAGAGATACTGAGGTGGCTCTTGTCCCAGCAGCCTCCTAAAGGCCACTGTCAGGAGATGCTGCCAGGCCCAAGGCTCCCTTTCGTTGCAGGGCACCTGAGAGCCACGGGGAAAGGTGATACCGCAGAGGCCCATCTCTCACTTTTGAACCCATTATGCGACTCGTACCAGAGTTCTCAGCAGCAAGGCAGGGACCAGCTCCGCAACAAGGCCCAGTATCTGTGTGCCAGCAATTGCGCCAAAGCGCTTGAAACAGACGTAGACCTGGAGACCCGCCGACAGTCTTTCAGGCAGTTCCGTTATCAGGAGGCCCACGGGCCCCAGGAAGCCTACAGGTGTCTGTGGCGGCTTTCCCAGCAGTGGTTACGGCCAGAAGCGCGTAGCAAAGAGGAAATTATGGAGCTGCTGGTGGTTGAGCAGTTCCTGAAGATACTCCCTGAGGAGATCCAGACCTTGGTACGTGAATGCCAGCCGGAAAACGGCAAGGAAGCGGTGGCCCTGGCAGAGAGATTCCAGCTCCATTTTGAGTCCAAGAGGCAACGGGACCAAGAACGTGTTACCTCAGATAACATGGTTGTAGATTCTCCTCAAGAAGACTTGAATGTGGATCAGAGACAACCTTGCATAAAAGACAATCGAGAAAATCCTAGGAAGGTTGGCTTATTAGGTACAGAAACACATCTCCAGCTGAGGAAGAGAGCCAGATCAGACCCGAAGGAGCAGATTGTGCCCAAACAGGATGGCGAACACGGTGGGGCGGCTGCCAAGCAGATGAAGCTGAACAATAGCGTAGAAGAGCAAGAAATGGCCGAAACTAGAAAGAAAGCCAAAGAAATGCCCACCTCTGTGCCGGGAAAGAAAGATGGGAAAGCCAAGGGGCGCGGAAGGTCCGTTCCCAGTTATAAAGTGGCCGGGGAAAACCAGACGGAAAAAGAAGCTAAGGTTAAAGGCAGGGGGCGAGTTTCCGAAGCCGTGAACGGGATTCTGCCGGAGCAGAAAGCATCGGCTAGTCTTGGGTCGTCTCAGCTGGCTTTTGGCAAGGATGCAACTGGGTCCAGCCCCCAACCGGGCCACGATGGCCATGGGTCTCCTGACGTAGACCTTCCTTTAGTGACAGCATTGAGATTTTACTGGATTCTCCCTAGAGTGGAAATAGCAGTGGTGACACAGCCCAAGACGGTGGGGCCGGTTCCAGGATGCTACCCCCCTGTGTGGGCTGTACCATGTTGAAAGCTGAGCTGGATACAGTCCGTGAAGAGCTCCAATTAACCCAAGCTTCTACCCTGTATGGGTTGAGCGGCACCTCTTTTCGGGACTTATCGGAGGCTCTTGGCACTATTGTACGAGTCCTGAACAATACAATCCCTTTGCCAGGAACAAACGCTCCCCAGAACATTGCTGAAATCCCTAGTAGGCCAGCATGGCGAGAGAGAAAGCGTCTCTGAATTTTTGCATGGGCCGAATGTAACCCCTCCTCTCCAAGTTCAAGAAATTCAGCAGCAATATTAGAAGCGCCTGATTTAAAAGGAGACTGAAAGCACCCTTTGCTCCTGATTGCCTGAGACTTACAACTATCCCTGTCCGTGTTTCCTTATCCCTTTCCCATCCTAATGGATTGCTTAGACTACAGCTGGCTCTGATCCAGATGCTCTCTCACTGCTACAATGCAAATGTTGTCGTTCCTCTACCTTTTTACTCTTACCTTTGGTTTGTTTTATGGGTTTTTTTATATATAGTGTAGTAATTTCTTTCTTCCCTTTCCTGCTTGAGTTTAAATAAAGCGACTGGGAATGATTTAATGTACCCTTTATGGGCAATAAATAGCATGTGCATTGACCCAATTAGCACAGAAGTCTAAGAAGAGAAAGCTTCCTTTGAATCCACAAGAAATCAAAGCTCCTGTTTTGGAAAGAAAGCAATGGTTTTATTTATTTATTTTGAAAAATACTTTATTAGTTATTTACATTTAAAAAAGGGAATAAACAATACAACAGTACAACAACAACAACAAAAAAAGATGGAAAGGCCCCGGGGTGCTTTTGTGTGTGTGTGCGGGAGCGCAACCTGGCGTCAGGGGGAGGGGGATTAGAAGATGCCTTTGGTGATCTTCCAGCCCCTCTTCTTCATCCTGGGAAGCGTGAAGCTGGAATCTTGCTTCATGGCGGTCACCCGGCCGGGGACGCGCTTCTTGAGGATAAAGTTGCAAGTGCCCTTTGGCTTCATGGCGTAGAAAACGTTGGCATTGTTGGGGATGACGAACTCTAGGGGGAAGAGGGAGAAAGAAAAAAGAAATGATTCCCTACTCCACATCGCTAACCCTAGCCCCAGCAGCAATAGCATTAGCATTTATAGAAACCTAGAAGATTGACGGCCATAGTTCCCTCTAAGCTGAGCAGTGAGCAATCGCTCACTTAAAAATCATCATCAATTCAGAGTTTTCCAAACCTGCCCAGAAGCCGAGAGGGAAAGAGTGAGAGGGAAGGAGAGAGAGAGGAAGAGAGAGAAACAGATAGAAAAAAGAGAGGAAGGAAAAGAGAAAGAAAAAGAATGGGAGTAAGGAAGAGAGAAAGAAAATAAAAATCTAGTTTGAAACTAGCTCAACTATTTAAGTGGCATTTTGATATTGATAGAGTTGCCCTATTATGAGCTCACTGTTATAGACACACAGTACTGTACAGTATTTTATTTTGAAATTCTCTGAGGCAAAACAGGGTGGGTTTTTTATTTGTTTGTTTGTATGTTTGTTTATTATTTCTGTGCTGCCCAGTCCCAAAGGGACTGCCGCTCAGACACTATACTATTCCGCCCACCCCCCAAAAAATTAGAGGGAACACTGTTGACGGCAGGAAAAGACCTCCTGGTCCATCTAGTCTGCCCTGATACGACTTCCTGTATTTTATCTTAGGATGGATCTATGTTTATCTCAGGCATGTTTCAATTCAGTGACTGTGGATTTACCAACCACGTCTGCTTATTTATTTTATTATTTATTATTTATTCATCAGATTTGTATGCCGACCCTCTCCGCAGACTCGGGGCGGCTCACAGCAGCAATAATACAATGTAAACAAATCTAATATTTAAGTTTAAGTTAATTTAAAACCCCAATTTAGAAACCAATCATACATACTAACATACCATGCATAAATTTTATAAGCCTAGGGGGAGGGAAAGTCTCAATTCCCCCATGCCTGACGACAGAGGTGGGTTTTAAGGAGCTTACGAAAGGCAAGGAGGGTGGGGGCAACTCTGATATCTGGGGGGAGTTGGAAGTTTGTTCCAATGATCTACTACTCTTTCAGTCAAATAATATTTTCTCACGTTGCTTCAGACTAACCCCAACTAACTTCAGATTGTGCCCCCTTGTTCTTGTGTCCACTTTCCTATTAAGAACACTTCCCTCCTGAACCTTATTTAACCCTTGGACATATTTAAATGTTTCAATCATGTCCCCTCTTTCCCTTCTGTCCTGCAGACTAGACAGATGGAGTTCATTAATTATATGTTTAGTACGCATGTTGGGTTCATTTTTTTTAGGTTATTAGGGTTTTAATTAATGGTTTTATCATTCAGTTTTATGTTTGATTTCTTCTTTTTTATTGTTGTATTTTATACTGTTGTAAGCTGCCCTGAGTCGGATTGGGCGGCATAGAAGTTGAACTAATTAATAGATAGATAGATAGATAGATAGATAGATAGATAGATAGATAAGATAGATAGATGGATAGATTAGATAGATAGATAGATAGAAAGATAGATAGATAATATAGACAGATAGATAGATTAGATTAGATAGATAGATAGATAGATAATATAGATAGATAGATAAGGTTAGATAGATAGTTAGATAGATAGATAAGATAGATTAGATAGATAGATTAGATAGATAAATAGATAGATAGATTAGATAGATAGATAAGATAGATAAAATAGATTAGATAGATAGATGATAGATAGATAGATAGAATAGATAGATAGATAAATAGATTAGATAGATTAGATAGATAGATATAGATTAGATAGATAGATAGATAGATTAGATAGATAGATTAGATAGATAGATAGATAGATAGATGATAGATTAGATAGATTAGATAGATTAGATAGATAGATAGATAGATAAAATAGATTAGATAGATTAGATAGATAGATAGATAGATGATAGATAGATAGATAGATAGATAGATAGATAGATAGATAGATAGATAGATAGATAGTCTTTCCTGATACGTTTTATGCTTAAGATCTTCCCACCATTTTTGTAGCCCGTCTTTGGACCCGTTCAATTTGATCCGTATCTTTTTGTAGGTAAGACCTCCAAACTGGACACACAATTCATCTACACAGTAAATAAATAGCGCTAAAATAAAATCGGAGAATCCAATACGCAACTTTCAGTACCTCTCTCCCTTGAGATGATCTGGGAAAGTTCATAATTCTCTGGCTTATCTTTGTCCAGGTTGTGTTTGTCCATAGCTTTACGAATCACCGCTGGGGCTTTTTCCTCGTTGCTCACCTGGAAGAGAGGCATTTTAAAAAGGCCCAGAGTGAAGCCAAGCCAAGTTCCCTTCATTCCACCGTTAAGGCGGTCGCTATGCTCTCTAATAGTTGCGCTGATGATGTTACCCAGTTGGGTCGCAAAAAGTCTGAAAAAAATCCACCAATCTCAGAGAGCACCAAGGACCCCTCCAGTCCTCCTCCTCCTCCTCCCAATCTCACTCCCTCTAGCACTGATGTTGTTCCCTAGTTGGGCCATGAAACATCTGCAAGAGAACCAGTAAGCTCAGAGCTTCTGTGAATCTTAACAAAGTCCCATTCCCTTCTAACACTGATGAAGTTACCCAGTTGGGTCATGAAAGGCCACCACAGCTTAACTCCGAGCACAAATATTATCTTGAGAACAGCAAGAGGCCGTGTTTTTGTGGTTGTGCAAAAAAGACACGGTTTTCACTAGGTGTGGTTCCACACCGATGCTCATTAGGTTCAAGTCTCATCTACAGACAGAGACGAGATTATTATCCCAACCTTCTCGCCTCCAGCAAAGCTTTGGGGCACCTAATGTGGTGGGCTCGCAGGCCCTCTTGAGCCTGATAAACTGGGGCCACCTGGGCACGGTCTTGTTCCATTTGGAACCTTTGTTTTTTGAGTTTTAATTCGGGGCTAATTGCCGACTGGCTACGGCGCACGACAGAAGACCTACCAAAATACTTTGATACATGTTTCCATTATCCGTCGCCAATTTGACTCGGATGATACAACAATCGTCGGACTGCTGCTTGGACAAAGGCAACGAGGAGGTTTTGCCGGCAATGGTCGAGACGAACGTTTGTTGTGCAACGTCTAACGTCGCCGGCTGGGAGGATTCGTGGCTTGAACTTGAGCCGAGACCCGATGTATCCACGGAGGAGGAGGAGGGAGATTCCCCATCCTAGAGAAACGGAAAGACGACGTTGACTATCCAATCAATGAGATCTGCCTATCTTATCCTTTGTCCTCGCTGGGAGACATCTTTGGGGTGCTTACAACAACAGGGACCCCACCGTGGTCCAAAGGAAGACGTTGAGAAGGTGGCCTTCTGATGTAGTTCCCCAAACACGGCCAACCCCCCTGAACTCAAGATTCGGCAAAAATTGTTTCTCTCTCTGCATTCTAACAAATCTGTCCGGCGGGAAGATGAATAGTTACCTGCTACATTTAATCACTGCTGCTTTTTATCCCCAGGGCTACGGTAGCAGCGGTGGCTTTTCTGTCCCGAGGACCAGCTCATAGATTTCCACTGCTCTCCTCTCCTCTGCTTTCTGTGTATCAGGCACAGGACCCAGCTGTTCCTCTTGCTCATTGGCCATTTCCAGAACTGGGGGCTGTTGTCCGTCTGAGAGCTGATGGACAGCCCAGGCTTTGCCCCTCCCTCCCTCCCTCTCCCTGCTTCTCTCTCTCCCCTCTCCCTCTCTCTCTCTCTTCATCTCTCTCTCCACCCTCTCCCTCTCTCCCACTCTCTCTTCATCTCTCTCTTCATCTCTCTCCCTCCTTCTCTCTCCTTCTATCCCCCTCTCCCACACTCTCTTCATCTCTCTCTCCCTCTCTCTCTTCATATCTCTCCCCCTCCCTCTCTCTCTTCCTCTCTCTTCCCCCCTCTGTCTCTTCATCTCTCTCTCCACCCTCTACCTCTCTCCCACTCTCTCTTCATCTCTCTCTTCATCTCACTCTCTCCCTCCTTCTCTCTCCTTCTATCCGCCTCTCCCACACTCTCTTCATCTCTCTCTCCCTCTCTCTCTTCATATCTCTCCCCCTCCCTCTCTCTCTTCCTCTCTCTTCCCCCCTCTGTCTCTTCATCTCTCTCTCCACCCTCTCCCTCTCTCCCACTCTCTCTTCATCTCACTCTCTCCCTCCTTCTCTCTCCTTCTATCCCCCTCTCCCACACTCTCTTCATCTCTCTCTCCCTCTCTCTCTTCATCTCTCTCTCCACCCTCTCCCTCTCTCCCACTCTCTTCATCTCTCTCTTCATCTCACTCTCTCCATCCTTCTCTCTTCTTCTATCCCCCTCTCCCACACTCTCTTCATCTCTCTCTCCCTCTCTCTCTTCATATCTCTCCCCCTCCTTCTCTCTCTTCCTCTCTCTTCCCCCCTCTGTCTCTTCATCTCTCTCTCCACCCTCTCCCTCTCTCCCTCCTTCTATCCCCCTCTCCCCCTCTCTCTTCATCTCTCCCCCCCCTGCCCCCCTCTCTCTCTCCCTGTGCCAGCTCCATTCCCTCTCACTTTGCCCTGATGCTGACCTGACTCTCCCACCTCCTCCTCTGGTTTGGCTGCGGGAGGGGCTGGTGACTGACAGGCCAAATCAGATAGTTTTGGAGATGGACTCTCCAAAGGGTCTCTAGATGTTGCACCTCGGTGGCAAGTGCAGTACTGCAAGCTATTTCCGCTGAGCACTGGCTGCCAGCCGTTTGGCAGATCGAATCTCAGTAGGCTCAAAGTTGACTCAGCCTTCCGTCCTTCCGAGATGGGTCAAATGAGGACCCAGATTGTTGGGGGCAAGAGGCTGGTTCTCTAATCCGCTTAGAGAAGGCTGTAAGAGCACTAGGGTCTATAAATCTCAGTGCTATTGCCCTTCCTTCCTTCCTTCCTTCCTTCCTTCCTTCCTCCCTTCCCTTCCCTTCACTTCCCTTCCTTCCCACTGCCAGCACTTCAATCCTCACCAGGCTCAAGGTTGACTCAGCCTTCCATCCTTCTAAGGGGGTCAAATGAGGACTCAGATTGTTGGGGGCAAGAGGCTGGTTCTCTAATCCGCTTAGAGAGGGCTGTAAGAGCACTAGGGTCTATAAATCTCAGTGCTATTGCCCTTCCTTCCTTCCTTCCTTCCTTCCTTCCTCCCTTCCCTTCCCTTCACTTCCCTTCCTTCCCACTGCCAGCACTTCAATCCTCACCAGGCTCAAGGTTGACTCAGCCTTCCATCCTTCTAAGGGGGTCAAATGAGGACTCAGATTGTTGGGGGCAAGAGGCTGGTTCTCTAAACCGCTTAGAGAGGGCTGTAAGAGCACTAGGGTCTATAAATCTCAGTGCTATTGCCCTTCCTTCCTTCCTTCCTTCCTTCCTTCCTCCCCCTCCCTTCCCTTCCCTCCCTCCCTCCCTTCCCACTGCCAGCAGTTCAATCCTCACCAGGCTCAAGGTTGACTCAGCCTTCCATCCTTCTAAGGGGGTCAAATGAGGACCCAGATGGTTGGGGGCAATTATGCTGACCCTCTGTAAAAACTGTTTAGAGAGGGCTGTAAAGCACCACGAAGCGGTATCTAAGTCTAAAATGCTAGGGCCAAACCTCTTCTATTATATCCTACCCCGTGCGACTTCTGGCCCATCGTATCTTCTCAAAGCACCAAGAAGACCATCATCTCCGCATTCTCACTTCCCTGGTTGCTCTAAACCAGTGGTCCCCAACGTTTTTTCCACCAGGGACCAGTTTCAGCAAGACAATTTTTCTATGGCCCGGTGGGGGCGGAAAGGGGTGTGGTTGGGGGCGGGATTAAGCATGGGGGTGCTGGTCCTCCCTGCCCCTCTTTCCCACCATCGCCCTGTTGCCGGCAGAACCTGCCTCCCAAGCCCTCTTGCCCAGCGGGAGCTAAGCGCTGGAGAGGGGGTCAGGCTGGCCCTCCTGCCTCCCCCCAGCCAAAAACGCAAAAGCGCCCCGCGGCAGAAGCCAAAAGAGGCTTGAGCCTCTCGGTCCTTCCCGCCCCTCTGTCCCGTCCATCGTCCTGTGGCCGGCAGAACCTGCCTCCCGAGGCCTCTTGCCTGGCGGGAGGCGAAGCACTGGAGGGAGGGGGCAGCGGCAGGAGGGCCGGCAGCTGCTGACTCCACGGACCGGTGCAACATGCCCGCGGCCCGGTACTGGTCCGCGGCCCGGTGGTTGGGGACCCCTGCTCTAAACCACCACCACCCACACATCAGAGCCCTCCTATGCCCACCCCCCTTGAAATGGGACCCCCTTGCCGTCCCCCCAGGGAGCCAGGGTCCTGTACCTTTTTCTCCGGGACCCAATCAGGCAACTCGGACTCATCGATGGGCTTCATCTCTTCCAGGACAGAGTTGCTGGTACAGGCTAAGGAGCTGCCGACAGAATTGACCCGATTGCTGGGCTTCGGGTGGCCTAAGAACTTGAAGGGAGAGCTGCTGCTGGCACAGGCGTCGCCATTGGGGGACGGGCGGCTGCGGGGAGAAAAGAAGTCCAGCCATAAATGACGGGCCTGGTTTTTAACTCTTGGGATTTGACTGCTTGTTTAAAAAAAAAATTGTTTTAGGGGGTTTTAATATTATTTGCATGTTTTATTTCTGGTTGAGAGCCACCTAGAATCCCTAGGGAGCATACGAATTGAATTTTTTTAAAAAATAGAATTAATAAAAGTCGGGAG
The DNA here is from genome assembly GCF_031021105.1 of Erythrolamprus reginae. Taxonomy (NCBI): domain Eukaryota; kingdom Metazoa; phylum Chordata; class Lepidosauria; order Squamata; family Dipsadidae; genus Erythrolamprus; species Erythrolamprus reginae. Next base: position 39,271 of record NW_027248440.1, on the reverse strand, counting down.
AAGGGCGGGGGGGGATTGGATGGGGCTGGCTCCCACCTTGAGTGGGGAGCGTGTTCCTGTAATAGATTGCAGGGAGGGAGGGAGGGAAGGAAGGAAGGAGATGGGAAGGAGATGGGAATTAGAAGGAAGGAAAGAAGGAAGGAAGGAAGGAGATGGGAAGGAAAAGGAAGGAGATGAGAATTAGAAGGAAGGAAGGAAGGAAGGAAGGAAGGAAGGGAGATGGGAAGGATAAGGAAGGAGATGAGAATTAGAAGGAAGGAAGGAAGGAGATGGGAAGGAGAAGGAAGGAGATGAGAATTGGAAGGAAGGAAGGAAGGAGATGGGAATGAGAAGGAAGGAGATGAGAATTAGAAGGAAGGAAGGAAGGAAGGAAGGAGATGGGAAGGAAAAGGAAGGAGATGAGAATTAGAAGGAAGGAAGGAAGGAAGGAGATGGGAAGGAGAAGGAAGGAGATGAGAATTAGAAGGAAGGAAGGAAGGAGATGGGAAGGAGAAGGAAGGAGATGAGAATTGGAAGGAAGGAAGGAAGGAAGGAAGGAAGGAGATGGGAAGGAGAAGGAAGGAGATGAGAATTGGAAGGAAGGAAGGAAGGAAGGAGATGGGAATGAGAAGGAAGGAGATGAGAATTGGAAGGAAGGAAGGAAGGAAGGAGATGGGAATGAGAAGGAAGGAGATGGGAATGAGAAGGAAGGAAGGAAGGAGATGGGAATGAGAAGGAAGGAGATGAGAATTCGAAGGAAGGAAGGAAGGAGCCTCCTTTCAACAGGTCCCGTGTTTCCAGCAGTACCAGGTGGGGCAGCTGACCTCCTGTGTTGAAGACCCTCCTTCCTTCCCACTTACTCGCTGATCGGCTTAACGCTGCCCGTGGTCTTAAAGGCTTTCACAGTGTTGTTGGCCATTTCCGACAAGGGTTCGATATCGCACGAAAGGCTGTAGCTGAAAACCAAAGAGCAAGAGAGGACGATGAGCACCGGGGCCACTTCCAGGAGACTTGGTCTAGTGCGGAAGGCATCAGGCTAGAAAGCTGAAGACGGGGAGTTCAAGTCCTGCCTTAGGCATGAAAGAAAACTAATCACCAGGTGCTGTTGAGTTCTGCCTTAGGCAGGAAAGCCAACCGGGCGAGTTTGGACCAATCACCAGGAGACGGGGAGTTCTAGCCCTGCCTTATGAACGCAAGCCAGCTCTCTTGATTTTGGGTCAATCCCTCTCCTTCAGTTCAACCCAACTCAACGTGTTGTTGTGGGACAAATAAGAGGCGGAAGGTGTGTTGGGTCTGTTCACAGCCTTAATTTGCAAAAATAATCAGGCAGGATACAAAGAAAGAAAAATATTTCTTGGCTTGACAAGAAGTCCTAAATTTATTTTCTTTCTTTCTTTCTTTCTTTCCTTCTTTCTTTCCTTTCTTTCTTTCCTTCTTTCTTTCCTTTCCTTCTTTCCTTCCCTCTTTCTTTCCTTCTTTCTTTCTTCTTTCTTTCCTTTCTTACTTTCCTTCTTTCTTTCTTTCCTTCCTTCTTTCTTTCTTACTTTTCTTCTTTCTTTCCTTCTTTCTTTTTTTCCTTCCTTCTTTCTTTCCTTCCCTCTCTTTCCTTCCTTCTTTCTTTCTTTCTTTCTCTTTCTTTCTTTCTTTCTTCTTTCCTTTCTTTCTTTGTTTTCTTCCTTCTTTCTTTCTTTCCTTCTTTCCTTCTTTCTTTCTTTCTTCTTTCTTTTCTTTCTTTCCTTCTTTCTTTCTTTCCTTCTTTCTTTCTTTCTTTCTTCTTTCTTTCTTCTTTCTTTTCTTTCTTTCTTTCCTTCCTTCTTTCTTTCCTTCCTTCTTTCTTTCCTTCTTTCTTTCTTTCCTTTCTTTCTTTCCTTCCTTCTTTCTTTCCTTTCTTTCTTTCCTTCCTTCCTTTCTTTTTTCTTTCTTTCTTTTGTGACTTGTTTATTGTGGCTGACAGCAATGCTAGCAATAAAAATACTAGCAATAAAAACAAAAAAGCCTTAACTCACACACACATCTATCCATTCATATATATAAAACAATTTAAAAAATAATACAACCGCTATTTGCAGCCCAGGAGAAGAACGGAGCCCTCTTCTTACCTTTCGGCTTCACTTAGCTGTTCCAATTCCTGAAACCAAGTCTTGAAATGATTGTCCTCAATGAAGTTGTAATTATTACAAGCCGACTGGAGCAACTTGATCTGGGCAATGACTTCAAACTCCTGCAGGAAGCAACCAAGATGTTTGGGCGTGTTTGCGTTTAAAGGGGGAGAAAATAGCGGTGGGTTTCAAATTTTTTAACTGCCGATGCCATGGGCCTAGCAGGGAACGGATGCTACAAACTCCCCATTTCCTGCCAACCAGCTGGGAATCGGGAGGCAGAGAATAGGTGAGGGCAGGGCCGACCAAAAGTGGTATTTACGTTGTCCGAGCTACTCAAAATTTCCACTACCGGTTCTCCAAACTACTGAAAATTTCCGCCCGCCAATCAAAGCCAGCATCACTTTGGTGAAGAGGTCATTCCAAATTTCTGACTTTGAACTGCTGCCTTCCTCTTTCTCGAGATAACCGCACCAATCCCAGCAGCCGATACGGTCCCACAGAGTTGGCCTTCTCCGGGTCCTGTCGACTAAGCAATGTCGTTTGGCGGGCCCCAGGGGAAGAGCCTTCTCTGTGGTGGCCCCGGTCCTCTGGAACCAACTCCCCCCCCCCGGAGATTAAGTTTAAGTTTAAGTTTAATCAGATTTGTATGCCGCCCCTCTCCGCAGACTCGGGGCGGCTCACAACAATAGCAATACAATGTAAGACAAATCCAATATTTAAATTAATTTAAAAAAACACCACAAGTTAAAACCAATCATACACACTAGCGTACCATGCATAAATTTTATAAGCCTAGGGGAAAGGAACATGTCAATTCCCCCATGCCTGATGACAGAGGTGGGTTTTAAGGAGCTTACGAAAGGCTAGGAGGGTGGGGGCAACTCTGATATCTGGGGGGAGTTGGTTCCAAAGGGTCGGGGCCGCCACAGAGAAGGCTCTTCCCCTGGGTCCCGCCAAACGACATTGTTTAGTTGACGGGACCCGGAGAAGGCCAACTCTGTGGGACCTAACTGGTCGCTGGGATTCGTGCGGCAGAAGGCGGTCCCGGAGATATTCTGGTCCAGTGCCATAAAGGGCTTTATAGGTCATAACCAACACTTTGAATTGTGACCGGAAACTGATCGGCAACCAATGCAAACTGCGGAGTGTTGGTGTGACATGGGCAAATTTAGGAAAGCCCATGATAGCTCTCGCAGCTGCATTCTGCACGATCTGAAGTTTCCGAACACTTTTCAAAGGTCGCCCCATGTAGAGAGCATTACAGTAGTCGAGCCTCGAGGTGATGAGGGCATGAGTGATTGTGAGCAGTGACTCCCGGTCCAGATAGGGCCGCAACTGGTGCACCAGACGAACCTGGGCAAACGCCCCCCCTCGCCACAGCTGAAAGATGTTTCTCTAATGTGAGCTGTGGATCGAGGAGGACGCCCAAGTTGTGAACCCTCTCTCAGGGGGTTAGTGACTCCCCCCCCCAGGGTGATGGACGGACAGATGGAATTGTTCTTGGGAGGCAAAACCCACAGCCACTCCGTCTTATCCAGGTTGAGCTTGAGTCTGTTGACACCCATCCAGACCCCAACAGCCTCCAAGCACCGGCACATCACTTCCACTGCTTCGCCGACTGGACAAGGGGTGGAGATGTAAAGCTGGGTATCATCTGCATACTGATAATACCTCACCCCATGCCCTTGGATGATCTCACCCAGCGGTTTCATGTAGATATTAAATAGTAGGGGGGAGAGGACCGACCGCTGAGGCACTCCACAAGGGAGTAACCTAGAGGTCTACCTCTGACCCCCCACTAACACCGACTGCGACCGACCAGAGAGGTAGGAAGAGAACCACTGAAGCACAGTGCCTCCCACTCCCAACCCCTCCAGCCGGTGCAGAAGGATACCATGGTCGATGGTATCGAAAGCCGCTGAGAGGTCAAGAAGCACCAGGACAGAGGATAAAGCCCTGTCCCGGGCCCGCCAGAGATCATCCATCAGCGCGACCAAAGCAGTTTCCGTGCTGTAGCCGGGCCTGAATCCTGACTGCTGAGGACCTAGATAATCGGCTTCTTCCAAGGACCGCTGGAGCTGGAGCGCCACCACCTTCTCAACAACCTTCCCCATAAAGGGAAGGTTGGAGACTGGTCGATAGTTGTTGAGAATGGCTGGGTCCAGGGAAGGCTTCTTGAGGAGGGGGCGCACAAGTGCCTCCTTGTAGGGATCCGGGAAGGACCCCCTCCCCAAAGAAGCGTTGACAATCTCCTGGACCCAGCTCCGTGTCACCTCCCTGCTGGCCGAAACCAGCCAGGAGGGACACGGATCCAGTAAACAGGTGGCGGAACTCACAGCTCCAATGGCCTTGTCCACTTCATCAGGTGTCACCAGATCAAACTCTTCCCAGACAGGTGGACAAGTACGTGCCCCAGTCACCTCAACTGACTCGTTGTCAGTCGACTCTATATTCCAATTGGAGTCGAGGTCCGCTCGGATCCGAGCAATTTTATCAGTGAAAAACGTGTTAAAATCCTCGGCACTGCTCTGCAAGGGCTCCCCAACTCCCCCCTGGTTAAGAAGGGAGCGGGTCACCCTAAACAGAGCGGCCGGGCGGGATTAGAGCTGCCCCCACCCTCCCTGTCTTTCGTAAACTACTCAAGACTCATTTATACCGCCAGGCAGGGGGGAGTTGAGATAGCTCTTCCCCCTAGGCCATTACAAGTTATGCATGGTAAGTTTGTGTGTATGTTTGGTTTTATAAAAGAGGTTTTTAGTTGTTTTTTATTATTGGATTGTGCATGTTGTGTTTATTATTGCTGTTAGCCGCCCCGAGTCTGCGGAGAGGGGCGGCATACAAATCCAATAAATTATTATTAAATTATTAATTATAATACAGGGGGTTCTTTGGCTAATGACAATTCATTTAGTGGCCCAGATGACAAGCAATATCAATGGGGCAGACAGGTTTACTTTACAACGTTGTTACTATCTGGGATTCGCTTAACGCCCATGGCAAGAAAGACTGTACAAAGGGTTTTTTAAAAAAGCACTCAAGTGTCTCGTTTAGCAGCAGGAATTTTGAGTGCTCGATCGTGGTCGTAAATCCGGGAATAATTGCAAATGACTGACCTTTCTTCTTTTCTCAAAGTTGATTAGATTTCCCTAAAAAAGAAAGAAAGAACCCAGATCCTTAACATTCCATGTTCTTAATAATAATAATAATAATAATAATAATAATAATAATAATAATAATAATAGTTTATTAGATTTGGATGCAAAGCAGACTCAGCAAAGATAGCAAGGATCGCGATGTATTTATTTGCAACCAGAGGCTAGACTTTTTTTTTTTTAAGGCGTTCAAGTCAAGTAAAATATGTTTCGACGATGAGGAATCTGACAGGCAACCAGAACGATCTTAATTCATTTAATTTAATTTAATTATAGAAACATAGAAACATAGAAACATAGATGTCTGACGGCAGAAAAAGACCTCCTGGTCCATCTAGTCTGCCCTTATACTATTTTCTGTATTTTATCTTAGGATGGATATATGTTTATCCCAGGCATGTTTAAATTCAGTTACTGTGGATTTATCTACCACGTCTGCTGGAAGTTTGTTCCAAGGATCTACTACTCTTTCAGTAAAATAATATTTGGTTTATAAGTTTATAATTCAAAGTGTTGGTTATGACCTATAAAGCCCTTCATGGCACCGGACCAGGTTACCTCAGGGACCGCCTTCTGCTGCACGAATCCCAGCGACCAGTTAGGTCCCACAGAGTGGATCTTCTCCGGGTCCCGTCAACTAAGCAATGTCACCTGGCGGGACCCAGGGGAAGAGCCTTCTCTGTGGCGGCCCCGGCCCTCTGGAACCAACTCCCCCCAGAGATTAGAACTGCCCCCACCCTCCTTGCCTTTCGTAAACAACTTAAAACCCACCTCTGCCGCCAGGCATGGGGGAATTGAGATCCTCTTTCCCCCTAGGCCTTTACAATTCTATGCATGGTATGTATGTATGTATGTATGTTTGGTTTTTATATTAATTGATTTTTAATCATCAATACCAAATTACTATTGTACCCTGTTTTATTGTCGCTGTTAGCCGCCCCGAGTCTCTGGAGAGGGGCGGCATACAAATCCAATAAATAAAATAAATAAATAAATAAGCCGCCCAAGGCTAGGAGGAGAACCTACCTCCAATTTATCCTTCATGAAGGTGTCCAGCATCACCAGGTCAGTCAAGAAGGTGCCCAGGTAAGGAATGGTGCCTTGCATTACACCCTGGAATGGAAAAAGGGAAAATTAGGAAGAGGAATGGAGGCAGGAGAAACAGCAAAAAAAGGGACATCCTCGGTCAGTCCAAACCACGGCTGTCCCAACGGTGCTTTCGCAAAAGGCAGCTGCATTTTTGTTCCGCCTCGAAAGACGTTTCCCTTCTACCCCGAGATGCTTCCCCAGTTCCAGAGAGAAGTTTCATTTGCTTGGAGTTATATTGTGTTGTTTAAGTGTCCCCTTTATCCTTTGGAGCAGTGTATTTTACTCTTTTGTTATTGCCTATGATTGCACGCCCTCCAGAGTCCACTAGGAATTGGGCGGCTTAGAAGTGAAATAAATAAAATAAATTAAAATAAATTAAATGAGATTCCTGCGTCCTCACCATTTCTTCTTGATGCTGCAGGCGCTTCAGATCAGTTTTGGAGTGGATCTCCAGGGTGGCAAATTTGGAGGTCCCTTCCTGAAAGTGGGGTTTGAAAGAGAAGTCAAGGTGAATGGAACCAGCTCTGGACCAGAAATCGGAGGTAAAACCCATTAATACCTCCGAGACCGCCTTCTGCCGCACGAGCCGCAGCGACAGATTAGGTCCCACAGAGTTGGCCTTCTCCGGGTTCCGTCGACAAAACAATGTCGTCTGGCGGGACCCAGGGGAAGAGCCTTCTCTGTGGCGGCCCCGACCCTCTGAGGGTCTGGTCAAGGCGTTCTTTTCCCTACTTTCCGGAGAAAACACCAATTCTAACCGAGGGACCTTTACCTTAATAAGCAGCTCCCTGCTCAATGAATAATTGTTATCGTCCGAAAAGATTTCAGATAATTTGCGGAAGACGCAGCAGCTTTCCCTGCGAAAGGAAGGAAGAGTTAATATTACAATTAATTATATTAACAATTAATATTAACGGTTGAGGTTTTGGTCAGGTTGGGTGCATACGTTGATGTTATATGGAATTTGGCGTGTTTCATTTGTCTATGCAGTAGCGCCTCTACTTACGAACTTAATTCATTCTGTGACCAAGTTCTTAAGTAGAAACGTTTGTAAGAAGAAGCAATTTTTCGCCAAAGGAATCAATGTCAAGGCAAACAATGCGTGCAATTGGGGAAACCACAGGGAGGGTGGACGCCCTGTTTCCTCCCAGGAGATTCCTAGAGAGGCCCCACGGAGGCTTCTCCCTGACTTTTCCGGCCCTGTTTCCTCCCAGGAGATTCCTAGAGAGGCCCCACGGAGGCTTCTCCCTGACTTTTCCAGCCCTGTTTCCTCCCAGGAGATTCCTAGGGAGGCCCCACAGAGGCTTCTCCCTGACTTTTCTAGCCCTGTTTCCTCCCAGGAGATTCCTAGAGAGGCCCCACGGAGGCTTCTCCCTGACTTTTCCAGCCCTGTTTCCTCCCAGGAGATTCCTAGGGAGGCCCCACAGAGGCTTCTCCCTGACTTTTCCGGCCCTGTTTCCTCCCAGGAGATTCCTAGAGAGGCCCCACGGAGGCTTCTCCCCGACTTTTCCAGCCCTGTTTCCTCCCAGGAGATTCCTAGGGAGGCCCCACAGAGGCTTCTCCCTGACTTTTCCGGCCCTGTTTCCTCCCTGGAGATTCCTAGAGAGGCCCCACAGAGGCTTCTCCCCGACTTTTCCAGCCCTGTTTCCTCCCAGGAGATTCCTAGGGAGGCCCCACAGAGGCTTCTCCCTGACTTTTCCAGCCCTGTTTCCTCCCAGGAGATTCCTAGAGAGGCCCCACAGAGGCTTTTCCCTGACTTTTCCAGCCCTGTTTCCTCCCAGGAGATTCCTAGGGAGGCCCCACAGAGGCTTCTCCCTGACTTTTCCGGCCCTGTTTCCTCCCAGGAGATTCCTAGAGAGGCCCCACGGAGGCTTCTCCCCGACTTTTCCAGCCCTGTTTCCTCCCAGGAGATTCCTAGGGAGGCCCCACAGAGGCTTCTCCCTGACTTTTCCGGCCCTGTTCCCTCCCAGGAGATTCCTAGAGAGGCCCCACGGAGGCTTCTCCCCGACTTTTCCAGCCCTGTTTCCTCCCAAGAGATTCCTAGGGGAGGCCCCACAGAGGCTTCGGAAAGGGGCGGCATACAAATCTAATAAATAAATGAAATAAATAAGTAAGTAAGTAAATAAATAAGTAAATCGCAAATAAGTAAATAAATTTGGGAAGCGTTGGCATGAAGACCGGTAAGGGGATAACAGGCGCTCATCTGCAGGGCCTTGTCCTCTTCTCTGGACTCACCGCGATACTTCATCCCAGGTTTTCTTCAGCCTATGAATGGCGTAGCTCTGGAGGGCGGAAACGATGGCATGGAGGGAAGAGAGGTTCTTCAGGATTCGGCATGACTGCAGAGGGGAGGGGGGGTGGTTTGGAAAAAACGACAGGTGTCAATCAGCTGCTCGGATCGCTGTCTTATGTCTACGGTGGTGCTTCTCCAATAGTGACGCGGGTCTCTCTGGCGTGGCGCGATGCCAGAGGGGCGCGTGACCCCGAGGGAAGATGGTGGTGGGTTTTTCCCGCAGGGAGTAGGGGTTTTTTGCTGCACCGAACTACGGCGCCCAACGCAGAGCAGGAGACTTGAAGTGGGAAAAAGAGAGAGGGAAGCCCGTTGGATACTGTAACGTACCTGGGCGATTTCGATCCAGCGCTCCAGCAATTTGGCTCTCTCCTGGGGCTTCAGCGTCTTGTCCTTCAGGCAGGTGACGATGACGCAATTGGTGACGGTGTTGAACTGGGCGATGGTGGCCCGGATGGTGGGGGCCAAATGCTCCTTCCCTTCCTTGTCCCGCTGGGACCAGATGGAGCCCAGGCAGTGATAAGGCACCACTTTCATAAAGAGGTCCTGCATCAGGGGGGAGGGGGAAACGGTTAGGGATTACTTCAAAGGAAGGAGGCCCGGATGCGAGGACCGCCGGGACTTATATATAAATATTCAAATCCAGGTTCAAATCCCAGGAAAAGAGAGTGGGGCTACCTGTTCTGTCTGGGTGCCCCCAGACGTCAACACCAACTGAAAAAAGCAGCCAGACACGCTGGTGAAAAGCAAAGTCACTTTATATTTGTGAAAACAAACACAGAGAAAAAACTGTTCTTACAAACTGGGAAGCTAGGAGGCTTCACAGAAGAGTCACGACGGCCAGACAATACAACAGGCTTCTTGCTGGCACACACACCACTGTAGAGAATAAAACCCATGCTTCCCCCCCAAGGTTTCAGCCCTCAAGGCCACAAACCAGAATCAGAGACGCCAAAGATCGCAGCAAGGTCACAGGACTCCCAAACGATAATTCTCCACAATACAGGAAGGGCGGGCCGGCCTTTTCAGCCTTTCTGGGGAGAACCACACCCAAACCAAGCTGTTGCCTATTAGGGATGGAAATACCAGGCTAATTGTCCCCTTCATTGTGTTGCTCTTCTCTGCCTGAGATCGATGATGGCTTGTGCGTTCTCATCTAAGGACTCCAGGCTACTCGCTGGGGAGAGCTCCACCCCGGGGGTCTCAGGCTGTTCTCCCTCTTCCTCGGCCTGACATTCCTCCTCCCCGTCTGCCTGGGCCTCCTCCTCCTCCTCCTGTTCCTCGTCCTCCCCCTCTGAGCATGGAGCCGGCAGAGGTCCAGCCGTTTCCTGAGGAGCCTCAGACTGAATCACAACACTACCCGATGAAGGCAATCTCACACTACTGACTAGAGCCTACAAAACTTTTGCCAGACCCATCCTCGAATACAGCTCATCTGTCTGGAACCCATACCACATCTCGGACATCAACACTCTCGAAAACGTCCAAAGATATTTCACCAGAAGAGCCCTTCACTCCTCCACTCGAAACAGAAGACCCTACGGAAAGAGACTAATTATCCTGGGTCTTGAAAGCTTAGAACTGTGGCGCCTAAAACATGATTTAAGTATTGCCCACAAGATCATATGCTGCAACGTCCTTCCGGTCAACGACTACTTCAGCTTCAACCGCAACAACACAAGAGCACGCAACAGATTCAAACTTAATATTAACCGCTCTAAACTTGACTGTAAAAAACATGACTTTAACAATCGAGTTGTCGAAGCGTGGAACTCATTACTGGACTCAATAGTGTCAACCCCTAACCCCCAACACTTCTCCCTTAGACTCTCCACGACTGACCTCTCCAGGTTCCTAAGAGGCCAGTAAGGGGCGTACATAAGTGCACTGGTGTGCCTAACGTCCCCTGTCCAATTGTCTTTCCTTTATCTCATATATCATATACATTCTCTCCCTCTCATCTACTTCTCTTCTTTTTACTTACTATCTTTATATATATTACCTAATGTCTATTCTCTTGTGTGTGTGTGTGTGTTTTGTTGTTTGCATTTTGTGTGTTTAAGTAAAGTCTATTTTTAATTTTTTTTTTTTAAATGAATATCTCTGGTTTCAGTTGCCGCTGGACTTACAGCATCCATCCGGGTCAACTGCTCAGCAATCATATATATGGAAAAAGACTGGAATTCGAACTTGACGTCGGTCAAGCAAATCTCGTCCTCCACTCCCTGTAGGCATCTGGGAATTGGCCAATCTGCAGCAGCAAAAAAAAAAAAGGCATCAAGCAACAGACGAACAGTTAAGTTTTTTAACTTAACTTAAAATTGTAATTGGATTGATGGGCGTTGGATTTGTTACTATGCATTGTTTTTACTATTGTTGTGAGCCGCCCCGAGTTAGCGGAGAGGGGCGGCATATAAATCCAATAAAACTAATGTAATCTAATCTATGTTGTGAGCCACCCCGAGTCTTCGGAGAGGGACGGCATACAAATCTAATAAACTATAAACTATAACTATAAAAGATTTGGCAGTAAACAAATAGACTATTTATTTATTTATTTATTACTTAGATTTGTATGCCGCCCCTCTCCGAAGACTCGGGGCGGCTCACAACAAGTGAAAACAAATCATAAATAATCTAACAAATTTAAAATTCAAAGATTTAAAAGACCCCATATACTAACAGACATACACACAAGCATCCCATATATAAATTAAACATGCCCAGGGGGAGATGTTTAATTCCCCCATGCCTGACGGCAAAGGTGGGTTTTAAGGAGTTTACGGAAGGCAGGGAGAGTAGGGGCAGTTCTAATCTCCGGGGGGAGTTGGTTCCAGAGGGCCGGTGCCGCCACAGAGAAGGCTCTTCCCCTGGGGCCCGCCAACCGACATTGTTTAGTTGACGGGACCCAAAGAAGACCCACTCTGTGGGACCTAATCGGTCGCTGGGATTTGTGCGGCAGAAGGCGGTTTCGGAGATATTCTGGTCCAATGCCATGAAGGGCTTTAAAGGTCATAACCAACACTTTGAATTGTGACTGGAAACTGATCGGCAACCAATGCAGACTGCGGAGTGATGGTGAAACATGGGCATACCTAGGTAGGCCCATGACTGCTCTCGCAGCTGCATTCTGCACGATCTGAAGTTTCCGAACACTTTTCAAAGGTAGCCCCATGTAGAGAGCATTACAGTAGTCGAACCTCGAGGTGATGAGGGCATGAGTGACTGTGAGCAATGAGTCCCGGTCCAGATAGGGCCGCAACTGGTGCACCAGGCGAACCTGGGCAAACGCCCCCCTCGCCACAGCTGATAGATGTTTTTCTAATGTGAGCTGTGGATCGAGGAGGACGCCCAAGCTGCGGACCCTCTCTGAGGGGGTCAGTAATTCCCCCCCCCAGGGTAATGGACGGACAGATGGAATTGTCCTTGGGAGGCAAAACCCACAGCCACTCCGTCTTATCCGGGTTGAGCTTGAGTCTATATCAAGTGGGAGGTGAGAAAAGTTTGAAATTGGCTTGTTCTCTCAATTTGACTTTTTTATATTATTATTCTGGTCTACTGGGCCCAGCAGGGGGCAGGGGAAGCTGTTTTTCGCCCTCCCCGGGCATTGAGTGATGAGTCTGGGCACTGGGGCACGCACCCACGCTCTTTCGGCACCCGAGGGAACAAAGGTTCACCGTCCCAGCCCTAGGAGAACCAACTCCAGATTTGGGGAAGTCGTTACTCAGCCGCTCACCATCATTTACGGTCTGGGTGGCCTTTTTCTCCCAGAACTTGGAGTAGAGGATTCGCGCCCGAGTCTCCAAATCCGAGCCAGGGATGAAGCGACCGATGTAGCTGATCATCTGCTTAAGGCAGGTGTAATCCGGTGGGCTTTGAAAGTCTTCGGGGTACAGGTCAATCCAGGCTCCCAGGATGGACGACATAGTTCTGGGGGATTAAGAGGGAGAAGGAGGCTGAGAACTTTGGACAGCTTTATTTATGGAAGAGAGGATAATTGGGTTGCTCGGGGGGGTCGAAATAGGGGGCCCTTGGGGTTCCCTGAACTTGATGGTTTTCTTGCAGGTGTTTCATGGCCCAACTCGGTAACATCCTCAGCGCTAGGAGGATATGCGGAGAGGAGGAGGAGGAGGAGAAAGTGGAAAAAAGAAGGAGAAAGGGGAGAAGAAGGAGCAGGAGGAGGAGGAAGGAGAAAAAGGAGGAGAAGAAGAAGAAGAAGAAAGGAAGGAGAAGAAAGGAAGAAGAAGGAAGGAGAAGAAGAAAAGAAGGAGAAGAAAGGAAGAAGAAGAAAGGAAGGAGAAGAAGAAAAGAAGGACAAGGAGGAGGAGGAAGAGGAAAAAAGAAGGAGGAAGGGGAGAAGAAGGAGCAGGAGGAGGAGGAAGGAGAAAAAGGAGAAGGAGAAGAAGAAGAAGAAGAAGAAGAAAGGAAGGAGAAGAAAGGAAGAAGAAGAAAGGAAGGAGAAGAAGAAAAGAAGGACAAGGAGGAGGAGGAGGAAGAGGAAAAAAGAAGGAGGAAGGGGAGAAGGAGCAGGAGGAGGAAGGAGAAAAAGGAGGAGAAGGAGAAGGAGAAGGAGATGAAGAAGAAGAAGAAGAAGAAGAAGAAGAAGAAGAAGAAGAAAAGAAGGACAAGGAGGAGGAGGAAGAGGAAAAAAGGAGGAGGAGGAAGAAAAGAAGAAGAAGGAGGAGGATGAAGAGGAGAAGGAGAAGAAGCAAAGTCAATAAGGAAGCCAGATCCACTTAACAACTACAGTGAGAAAAGTCATAACATGGGGCAAAACTCCCTATAAAAAATGTCCCATGGGGGCTCAATTGGAAGGGCAAATGGAAGGACACCTGTGTACTTTGAAAGCTATGATTCCCCCTGGGTTGGGAGGAGCGTGGTGGTGCAGTTTCCCCCCTCCCTTCCCTGGGGAAAACACCTTGATGTCTAGAAACTTGAAAAGAGAGACAATACGAACTGGCACTTACTTTTTCAACTTCGCACGCTCTTCCATATTTCCATTGTGTTGGTTGCCGATCTTCTCATACCTAAATAGAAAAAAAGGTTAAAAGGATGTTTATGCAAAACTTACTTTGTCTGTCTGTCTTCAACAGCTGTTTGTCCGGGTTTTTCCCCATGTAAGATCCAGAGTGTTTTTGCGACGTTTCGATGAGATGACAGCCTTGATCTTCAGGCTGATGTTTTGGGCTTTGTGCTGCTGCGAATACAGTCACTTTATTTGCAGCAGCATGGAGCCCAAAATATCAGCCTGAAGATGACGGGTGTCATCTCAGCGAAACATCCCAAAAACACTCTCGATATTACACGGGGGAAAAACCAAACACACCAAAACCCACGTCTGTCTGTCTGTCTGTCTGTCTGTCTGTCTGTCTGTCTGTCTGTCTGTCTAGCTATCTAGCCATCATCTCTCTATCTCTCTGTGTGTCTTATGTATTTATATATTTATATTCATTTATTTATAAACAAATATATATTTATATATATTTACACACACACCCCTGGGTGATAAACTTGGATTGAGAGATGGGGACCGAGCCAAATCGAGAACGGATTAAGGTCCCACACTACAAGTAAGCAAACATTTGGGGTTGGCGTTGGGGGGCTGGAGCTAACACAGTAACCTGTCAGACCAGTTTGAGGATAAACTGCTTTGGAGGAAAAGCGGAAGCCGTTTTATTCCATGGAACAAATCATAACATACTTCTGAAGTGTAGGTACGTTTCATGAAAGGGTAGATGGGCAGATTGGTAAAGGTGGCGGGAGAGGAGAAGGAGGAGGGAAAGAAAGAGAGAGAGAGAAAGAAAGAAAAGAGGGAGGGAGAGAGGGAAGGGGGAGGAAGGCAGGAAGGAAGGAAATAAGAAAGAGGGAAGGAAGGAAGGAAAAGAAAAGAAGGAAGAGAAGGAACGAAATGAAAGAAGGAAGAGAAAGAAGGAAGGAAAAGAAAGGAAGGAAGAGAGAGAAAGAAAGAACGAAAGAACGAAAGAAAGAAAGAATGCTTCAAGGGTCTCTCTCTTTCTTCCTTTCCTCCCTTCCCTTTTTATCGTTCACCTTTGGAATCCATCCTTCATTGCAAGAAGGAAGGAAGGAAGGAAGGAAGGAAGGAAGGAAACAGATGAGAATAAAAGGAAGGAAAGAAGGCCTGAGGATGGGATGGACCGACTGCTTTGCCTGCTTTCTACCTGTTTCCCAAACTCAAACCCTTCCAAGATCCGACAGCCCACCGCCCCCACCAGGGGCCGAAGGTCAAGGCAGCCCCCAAAAGAACGCCAACCCTTTCGGGTAGCTCCCCTGCAGCCCACAAGAGAGGCTACGGCTCAGGTCTGGAAAGGAGGAGGGAGGAAAAAGGATTACCAGCTAAACAGGAGATCCAAGACCTGCTCGGTGGTGGCAAAGGACCTGTAGGTACATAGGAATATGGAGAGGTAGCTCGAATCTTTGGCCTTGAACCCCAAGAGGAGGTATTCCACCAACTTCTCCAGGGTGCCAGCTTTGACCGTCCGCATTTGGCATGTCTCGTAGATGTTTATGGCTGACTCATTCTCGCCCTGCGGAGATTGGAGAAAATCATGAGGCGGGGAGTTCCAAAGGCTGCCTTAACCAAGGACACTACGGGGTCCGATTGCACAAAGGACTTGCCCCCCTTTTCGGTTTAGGGTCCCACACGGCACGGGGGGAAGCAAACCAACAGCGAGGTGAGTGAGAACCCACACTTGTTAGGGTTGTGTTTTGTGTCGGGGAGGGTGTGTGTGTGTGTGTGTGTTTCTATCTGCAGGGATCCACTCAAAATTCTCAACTAGTCCAGACACAACCGTCTGAGCAGGAGTGGGACAGCTTTGACAAGTCCACATGATACCTCTTCTATATGAGCTAGGTGTGATTCATCAATATGCGGATGATACCCAGCTTTACATCTCCACCCCATGCCCAGTCAACGAAGCGGTGGAAGTGATGTGCCTGTGCCTGGAGGCTGTTGGGGCCTGGATGGGTGTCAACAGATTCAAGCTCAACCCGGATAAGACGGAGTGGCTATGGGTTTTGCCTCCCAAGGACAATCCCATCTGTCCGTCCATTACCCTGGAGGGGGGAATTATTGACCCTCTCAGAGAGGGTCCGCAACTTGGGCGTCCTCCTCGATCCACAGCTCACATTAGAACAACATCTCTCAGCTGTGGCGAGGGGGGCGTTTGCCCAGGTTCGCCTGGTGCACCAGTTGCGGCCCTATCTGGACCGGGACTCATTGATCACAGTCACTCATGCCCTCATCACCTCGAGGTTCGACTACTGCAACGCTCTCTACATGGGGCTACCTTTGAAAAGTGTTTGGAAACTTCAGATCGTGCAGAATGCAGCTGCGAGAGCAGTCATGGGCTTAGCTAGGTATGCCCATGTTTCACCATCACTCCGCAGTCTGCATTGGCTGCCGATCAGTTTCCGGTCACAATTCAAAGTGTTGGTTATGACCTTTAAAGCCCTTCATGGCATTGGACCAGAATATCTCCGAGACCGCCTTCTGCCGCACGAATCCCAGCGACCGATTAGGTCCCACAGAGTGGGCCTTCTCTGGGTCCCGTCAACTAAACAATGTCGGTTGGCGGGCCCCAGGGGAAGAGCCTTCTCTATGGTGGCACCAGCCCTCTGGAACCAACTCCCCCCGGAGATTAGAACTGCCCCTACTCTCCCTGCCATCCGTAAACTCCTTAAAACCCACCTTTGCCGTCAGGCATGGGGGAACTGAAACATCTCCCCCTGGGCATGTTTAATTTATGCATGGTATGCTTGTGTGTGTGTTTGTTAGCATATGGGGTTTTTAAATCTTTAAATATTTTAAATTTGTCAGATTACTTATGATTTGTTCCACGTGTTGTGAGCCGCCCCGAGTCTTCGGAGAGGGGCGGCATACAAATCTAAGTAATAAATAAATAAATAAATAAATAAATAAATAAATAAATAAATAAATAAATAAATAAATAAATAAATAAATAAGATACTAACGACGAGCTACAAAACCCAATGTGGCGTAGAGCCTAGAGCAGAGTTTCCCAACCTTGGCAACTTCAAGATATCTGGACTTCAACTCCCAGAATTCCCCAGCCAGCATTCGCTAGCTAGGGAATTCTGGGAGTTGAAGTTCAAATATCTTCAAGTTGCCAAGGTTGGGAAACACTGGCCTAGAGGGATTACAAACCTCTCAGAAAAAAAACATTTCTTCTGAGCTGCTGAAACATTTTGAAGCTGAGGCCCCAGGGAGGCTTCTCTCCGCCTTTTCCGGCCCTGTTTCCTCCCGGGACATTCCTAGAGAGGCCCCACGGAGGCTTCTCCCCATCTTTTCCCGCCTGGTTTCCTCCCGGGAGATTCCTAGAGAGGCCCCACGGAGGCTTCTCCCTGCCTTTTCCGTCCCGGTTTCCTCCCGGGACATTCCTAGAGAGGCCCCACGGAGGCTTCTCCCCGCCTTTTCCGGCCCTGTTTCCTCCCGGGACATTCCTAGAGAGGCCCCACGGAGGCTTCTCCCCACCTTTTCCCACCTGGTTTCCTCCCGGGAGATTCCTAGAGAGGCCCCACGGAGGCTTCTCCCTGCCTTTTCCGGCCCGGTTTCTTCCCGGGACATTCCTAGAGAGGCCCCACGGAAGCTTCTCCCCGCCTTTTCCGGCCCTGTTTCCTCCCGGGACATTCCTAGAGAGGCCCCACGGAGGCTTCTCCCCACCTTTTCCCGCCTGGTTTCCTCCCGGGAGATTCCTAGAGAGGCCCCACGGAGGCTTCTCCCTGCCTTTTCCGGTTACAGTTTCGGAGGCTCGTGTTTGTAAAGTGGAAAATGGTTCTTGTGAAGAGGCAAAAAAAAAATATCTTGGACACCTGGTTCTTATCTAGAAAACTTCATAAGTGAAGGCGTTTTCCAACCCCGAAGAGGGTAAAATATAAATAAACTCCCGCTCACCCTTCGAATGCCTCCGTAAACTGGGCGATTGACCAGAACTTTCCGGAGAGAAATACTGTAAATCACATTCTCTTCAAACACATCCTCAATATCAGTTGTGGTGTGAAACTAAAAAAAGACAGGGAGGGGAAAGAAAAAAACACACATTATTTTTCAAAACCGCCAAAGTCCTCGACCTGCGACCGCAACGGAGGGGGACGTTTCTGTGGCTAAGCCAGACCGATGGGAAGGCAGGTGAGTGAGCTTGGCCCTGTTTTAAAGCAGCTTTGCTTGCCACGGTGGTTAAGTCAACCGGCGCAGTGGATGAGAAACGAGTAAACTGGTTGTTAAGTGAATCTGCCGCCTCCTCCCTGCCCCCCATGGACTCGGAAGGTCCCAAAGGGGGATCACGTGATTCCCCCGGATCACTGCTGCGACTGTCATAAATTTGAGTCAGTTGCCAAACGTCCCAATTTGGATCATACTGCAAAGATTGTGAATTTGAAAACTAACTTCCTTCCTTTCTTCTTCCCTCCCTACTTCCTTCTTTCCTTTCCTGTTTTCCTTCCCCTTCTTCTCTCTTCCTTTCCTTTCTCTTCCTTTCTTCTCTCTTCCTCTCCTTTCCTCTCCTCTTCCCTCCCTTTCTTCTCTCTCCCTTTCCTTTTTCCTTTTCTTTTCCTCCTCTCCCTTTCCCCACTTCCCTTTCCTGTTTTCTATCCTTCTTTCTTTTCCTTCTCTCCCTTTCCTTTCTTCTCTCTTCCTTTCCTTTCTTCTCTTTCTTTCCTTTTATCTTTCCTTCCCTCCCGTCCCTTTCTCTTTTTTTCCTTTTTTCTTTTCTCCCCCTCCTCTTTCCTTCTCTCGCTTTCCTTTCCTTCCTCTTCCCTTCCCTTCTTTTTTCAGTATGGAATTTGGGGCATGGGGAAGCACACCCATCTCTTTTGCTTTATGGCCTGGAAATTTCCTTTCCTTTTTTCTTCCCTTTCCTTTCTCTTTCCTTTTTTTCTTTCCTTTCCTTCTTTCTCTTTCCTTTCCTTCTTTCTTTTTCCTTTTTTCTTTCCTTTCCTTCTTTCTCTTTCCTTCCCTTTCTCTTTCCTTTTTTTCTTTCTTTTCCTTCTTTCTCTTTCCTTTTCTTCTTTCTCTTTCCTTCCCTTTCTCTTTACTTTTTTCCTTTCCTTTCCTTCTTTCTCTTTCCTTTCCTTCTTTCTCTTTCCTTTTTTTCTTTCTTTTCCTTCTTTCTCTTTCCTTCCCTTTCTCTTTCCTTTTTTCTTTCCTTTCCTTCTTTCTCTTTCCTTTTTTTCTTTCCTTTCCTTTCCTTCTTTCTCTTTCCTTTCCTTCTTTCTCTTTCCTTTTTTTCTTTCCTTTCCTTCTTTCTCCTTCCTTTCCTTCTCTCCCTTTCCTTTCCTTCCCTTCCCTTCCCTTCCTTTCTCCTTCCCCCCCACTTCCCTTCTTTTTTCAGTATGGAATTTGGGGCGGGGGGGAAACCCCTCCCTTTTGCGTTATGGCCTGGTAAACTTTGAAGAGCTTTTCGTGTCCCTGAGCGCAATCTGCCCGAGTTTTTTCAGAGGCGCAGAGTCCACCAGAAAGTCCACCCGCATTCTTGGCATCCCAATCGCAAGCCAAGATCTCATATTACTTTCCCTCCCACTGTCCCCCGCTGCCTCCAGATAACGCTGGCTGCAAAATCCTGCGTAAAAGGACAGTTGGGACCGACCAAAGGACGGGCTTGACATACTAATTCCTCTCTGAAAGCAGCGGGAATTCCTTCCCGATGATTAAAGGCCTGGTGCTGCGTTGCAGAACAAATCCTGTTTTCTAAACCGCTTGAATTAAATGTTCCCGCAGAGATTGCATTCCAACAACCCCAAGTTATAACAGCTGCAACATCCTTCTTTCTTTCCCTCCTTCCTTCTTCCTCCCTCTCCCTGCGATGACACCCACTTAATGGATTGAGGTACCCACGATGCTGCCCAGAGGTTACTTTAAACCAGCCGGCTTTCTAAATCTATCTGATTTATTAAAAATGTTGGCAGGACCGTTTTCGGATTGCCGAGATCCACAGCCAAAAATTCCCTGATGGATGCGCTGGATCGCCAGGGGATGTCGGGCTGCGCATTGCCGCATGGGAGGTAGGGGCTTTCTCACCCAGCCCTCCAAGTTGGTTGAAACGATTCTGGGCAATGTTTACACATTAGCCTACTTGGCAGGGTTGTCGTTAGCGTGGAATGAGAAGGGAGAATGTCCCGTAAAGGCCGCATTTGGAGATGGGGCAGTGGCGCAGATGGGCTTATTTAAGTGATTGTATGGGATCCTTCCTTCCTCCCCTTCCTTCCTTTCTTCCTTCTTTCCTTCCTTCCTTTTCCTTCCTTCCCTTCCTTCCTTTCCTTCCTTCCTTCCTTTCCTTCCTTCCTTCCCTTCCTTCCTTCCCTCCTTCCTTCCTTCCCTTCCTTCCTTTCTTCTTTCCTTCCTTCCTTTTCCTTCCTTCTTTCCCTTCCTTCCTTTCCTTCCTTCCTTCCTTCCCTTCCCTCCTTCCTTCCTTCCTTCTTACATCCTGACATCCTCAACCTATGCCCAAAATCGGCGTCGTTAAACGAATCAGTCTTTCCCATTGTTTCTGAGGGTCCCAAAGGTTGATTGTATGACACCCGCCCAAGGGACATTGCAACGGTCATAAGTATGAGGACCAGTGAAAAGTCCCCTCCGCCCCCCAAATGCCATTCAAACTTTGGAACGGTGTACATCAAAGACTTATTTATTCTCCTCCGGTTTTCAAACTCGGAGCTTTGCAATAAGATCGCACAACCTGCTTAACGCACCCCGAAAACACAAACAGAACTTGTCTCCAGTCTTTCAGAAGAAGAGAAAATGAGAGGGGAGGGGATGGGGGGATCGATTGGCCTCAAGAGAAGTCTTCAAATGAATCACAACTTCCTATTATTCAACCACCTTCCGTTCCTGTTATCTAATTGCGTCTTTTGTTTGGTGTTGCTCCGATATTTTTAGGCAACGCTCAGGGCACACAAACCCATCGCCAAGCGGAAACCGTGCAAAGGGGCTGGTTTTTAAGCTTCTGTAGCTGTTTTATTCCCACCCCTCACCCCGGTGAGTCGGTGATTTAGAACATTAAAAACAATACTAATTCAAAATACATGTAAAGATCTGGAGACCCTCTGGATTTGCATGCAAAATAAAGACGGTTCTGTCATTAGAATTGGGGTGATCTATAGGCCTCCAGGGCAATCTGAGGAACATGACAACAAGATGGTGGATGAGATTACCCTAATGGCAGTAAAGGGAGATATTGTGGTTATGGGTGATTTCAACATGCCTGATGTTGACTGGAATATCCCCAGTGCCCTTACATGCAAAAGTAAGAATATAGTAGAGGCCTTTACAGGAGCAGCTATGGCACAGCTAGTTAAGACACCAACTAGAGGGGAGAATATTCTAGATTTAGTTTTTACCAATGGGAATCGGGTTTCAGAGGTCAAGGTGGGAGAAAATTTAGGTTGCAGTGACCATCTATGTTTGTGGTTTGATGTAAAAACTGATGGTGAGCTATCCTATACTGCAACCAAAGTATTGGATTTCAGAAAAACAAATTTTAATGCAATGGGGGAATATTTAAATAATGAATTAAAGGGGAGGGATAAAATGGCAGGAGCAAGCACCCAGTGGACTGTATTAAAAAAGGCCATCTTAAAAGCCACAAGACTTTATGTAAAGCAAGTAACTAAAGGTAAAAGGAAGAAGAAACCGCTATGGTTTAGCAATGATGTAAGGGCTATAGTCAATGAAAAAAAGGCTGCCTATAGGAGGTATAAAGAGTCTGGAAGTATAGCTGATAGAGAGGTGTATAAAATGAGACAGAAGGAGGCGAAACAGATAATATATGCTGCTAAAGCCTCAAAAGAGGAAGAAATAGCAAAATCTGTAAAGAAGGGGGATAAAACCTTCTTCAGATATATTAGTGATAGGAAGAAGAAAAACTGCAGCATCACAAAGCTTAGTACCAGGAATAATACATACATTGATGGGAATAAGGAGATCGCTGACCATTTCAATAGCTACTTCTGTTCAGTTTTCTCAAAAGACACCTTACAAAATAATAATAATACTATAGAGGGATATAGCATTGCTTCCAGCTGTACGGATTCAGCTCCAGTGATCTTAGAAGCCGATGTCTTAGAAGAACTTGAAAGATTAAAGATAAATAAGGCAATGGGTCCAGATGGCATCCACCCCAGAGTT
>NW_027248440.1:10000-15000 GCF_031021105.1 Erythrolamprus reginae | reverse complement strand
GCATTTACTTCTAGGAAAGGCCTGGAAGAAAAGAAGAAAGAAGCAGCAATTTCCTGCCTGGATCAAAATAAAAACAAAAGCAACTATCTTTTTCCAGCTGTCCCATGCAAATAACCAGTGACAATCTTTTACTTTAGCATCTCAGGTGTTTAAAAAAACAAACAAATTGCCAGCAGTCCTGGACGGACATAAAAAGGCGTTAAGTCTGGCACCGTTCGGGCACACACTGAATTCAATCCCTCCAATATCTCTTGGTTTCTCCTTGCAAAGGAAGGGAAACGTCCTGCGCACATCTGCGGCTCTGCTACATCAGCTAAAAAGTCCATGAGTCAACAAAGCAGAATGGAGAGAGAAAAAACAACTCCCTCTCTGCGTCCAATTCACAGAATTCTAGGATGGTTCTTTCTGGCTTTAAAAAGGAACAACAACCACAAGTACACACAGTGCTCGAAACGTACAGCCACCTGCTAATTGTGAGCACTAAGAACCTGAAAAAAAGATGACACGTTGCCCGAAGAACCTAGCAATTGTGCAAACTATGGACTAGAGCCTTGATGACATGTGGCGCGTGGAAGCTAGTAATTGCATTAACTAAGGGCTAGAACCTTGATGAAGACGTTTTAGGAACTGAGTAAGTGCAATGACTAAGGATTAGAAACCTGGTGATGTTTTACTCGTGGAACTTATTAAGGGTAAAAACTGAGGATTAGAACCTTGATGACCGACAGTTAGTGGAACCTAGTCATTGCAAGCAAGGATTAAAAATTTTAGAATTTCCTGAAATGCACAGTCAGAGGAGGAATGCCCAAATATTTGCATGCAAAGACGGTCCGGGGACTTAATTTCCTGCACCCCTCGAGGACTAGAGCCTTGAAATACAGACTTGCAAAAAGCTGCCAATCGCTTCTACTTACAAACTTTTCTACTTAAGAACCTGGTCACAGAACGAATTAAATTCTTAAGTAGAGGTACCACTGAATTCCAAAATGTCTTGAAGAAGTTTATATGGAGAAAGTTTTTTTTAAAATTCCCACCCCTACCCTCAAAAATCCCCCCTCCCCACAATGCCTGGCACTGCCAACTTAATTTTCCACAATGCCCTAAATGGGACTAAATTCCTATTTTTGTACAATTAGTCCCATATTTTAAAATATCACTCTTTCTATCTCCGGTGAACCCAGGATTTACCAGTAACTTAACTGCCATGTTAAGGAATAAGTCACAGTAGTGTCAAAGCCTGGGATGATTTTAACCATGGTTTGCACCCAAAACAAAAACAAACCCCAAACCCCGCCAAGCCAAAGAAAGCTAAGCACCAGGCAGGGTTGTTTACAGAAACGGTGTGCCACTCAATCCCAATTTATCCAAGGAAGCTTTTTTCTTTGTTCCATGCAATAGGAACCCTTTCCCACCACCACCATCGCCACCCCCCCCCCCCCCAGCCAAGCTGGAGAGCTCCATTATCCCAAGGACCTCCCCATCAGCAGCAAAACAAGCAAGCTCAAAACTGGGGAAGGAGAGACAGTCCGAAAGGCCAGCCAACCAACCCACCGAGGCTGCATTCACGCCAACCAACATCCATACAAACAGGAGAGGTCAGCATCGCGTGCGCCCTAGAGCGCAGCGCGTAAAGGCGCGCCGATTCCCAGCGCCTGGGCTGACTTTGCGCTCCTCTCCGGGGTTTTATTTTTGGG
Organism: Erythrolamprus reginae; assembly: GCF_031021105.1. Classification (NCBI taxonomy): domain Eukaryota; kingdom Metazoa; phylum Chordata; class Lepidosauria; order Squamata; family Dipsadidae; genus Erythrolamprus; species Erythrolamprus reginae. Next base: position 13,306 of record NW_027248440.1, on the reverse strand, counting down.
TTCGGTGGATTTTTTGGCCCGCCCCTTTCCAGCAAGCCCTGATGTCATTCAAACGCCGGGTTGGGGCGGTGCGGGGTGGGTTGGACAGAGAGGCGAGCTTTGCGCGTCGGGAGGGAAAAGAGACCACGAGGCGCCCTCTGCAGGCTGAGAGGCGACGGGTGGTTTTTTGTTGGTTGGTTTATTTTATTTGTTTTATTTTATTTTATTTGCTTGTTTGGGTGATTTACAAAGATATGATAATATTTTATTATTATTATCTTTTATTAGATTTGTGTGCCGCCCTTCTCTCATTTGGTTCAGTTCCTGTGGATTTACCAACCACATCTGCTGGAAGTTTGTTCCAAGCATCTACTACTCTGGGAAAGAGGCTCCAAACTCTTTAACATATTTAATTGGGGGACAGGTTTGAAAAGGGCCTGGGTGAACCAAGGCAGGCCCCGGGAATCCCGAATTCAGTGGCCAAGGGAGCAACGAAAATTTGGAAAAATTCCCAGTCGAGGGACTTTTAAATTCAGTTCCTGTGGATTGACCAACCACATCTGCTGGAAGTTTGTTCCAAGCATCTACTACTCTGGGAAAGAGGCTCCAAACCCTTTAACATATTTAATGGGAGGGGCAGGTTTGAAAAGGCCCTGAGTGAACCTTGGCAGCCCCGGGAATCTCATATTCAGTGGCCAAGGGAGCAACGAAAATTTGGGACAATTCCCAGTTCCTGTGGATTTACCAACCAAATCTGCTGGAAGTTTGTTCCAAGCATCTACTACTCTAGGAAATAGGCTCCAAACCCTTTAACATATTTAATGGGGGGGCAGGTTTGAAAAGGCCCTGGGTGAACCAAAGCAGGCCCCGGGAATCCCGAATTCAGTGGCCAAGGGAGCAATGAAAATTTGGGAAAATTCCCACTCGAGTCTACGGAGAGGGGCGGCATACAAATCTAATAAATAAATAATAAATAAATAAATCAATAATTTTTTAAATTCAGTTCCTGTGGATTTACCAACCACATCTGCTGGAAGTTTGTTCCAAGCATCTACTACTCTTTGAGTCAAATAATATTTTCTCACGTTGCTTCTGATCTTTCCCCCAACTAACCTCAGATTGTGCCCTCTGGTTTCTTGGGTTCACTTTCCTATTAAAAACACTTCCCTCCTGAACTTGATTTAACCCTTTATCATATTTAATGGGGGGGGGCAGGTTTAAAAAAGGCCCTGGGTGAACCTTGGCAGGGCCCGGAATCCTGAATTCAGTGGCCAAGGGAGCAACGAAAATTTGGGAAAATTCCCAGTCGAGGGATTTTTAAATTCAGTTCCTTTGGATTTACCAACCACATCTGCTGGAAGTTTGTTCCAAGCATCTAATACTCTGGGAAAGAGGCTCCAAACCCTTTAACATATTTAATGGGGGGGGGGGGGCAGGTTGGAAAAGGCCCTGGGTGAACCTTGGCAGGCCCCGGGAATCCCATATTCAGTGGCCAAGGGAGCAACAAAAATTTGGGGAAATTCCCAGTTCCTGTGGATTGACCAACCACATCTGCTGGAAGTTTGTTCCAAGCATCTACTACTCTGGGAAAGAGGCTCCAAACCCTTTAACATATTTAATTGGGGGACAGGTTTGAAAAGGCCCTGGGTGAACCAAGGCAGGCCCCGGGAATCCCGAATTCAGTGGCCAAGGGAGCAACGAAAATTTGGGGAAATTCCCAGTCGAGTCTACGGAGTGGGGCGGCATACAAATCTAATAAATAAATAATAAATAAATAAATAAATATATTTTTAAATTCAGTTCCTGTGGATTTACCAACCACATCTGCTGGAAGTTTGTTCCAAGCATCTACTACTCTTTGAGTCAAATAATATTTTCTCACGTTGCTTCTGATCTTTCCCCCAACTAACCTCAGATTGTGCCCTCTGGTTTCTTGGGTTCACTTTCCTATTAAAAACACTTCCCTCCTGAACTTGATTTAACCCTTTATCATATTTAATGGGGGGGGGGCAGGTTTAAAAAAGGCCCTGGGTGAACCTTGGCAAGCCCCGGAATCCTGAATTCAGTGGCCAAGGGAGCAACGAAAATTTGGGAAAATTCCCAGTTGAGGTATTTTTAAATTCAGTTCCTGTGGATTGACCTACCACATCTGCTGGAAGTTTGTTCCAAGCATCTACTACGCTGGGAAAGAGGCTCCAAACCCTTTAACATATTTAATGGGGGGGGCAGGTTTGAAAAGGCCCTGGGTGAACCAAAGCAGGCCCCGGGAATCCTGAATTCAGTGGCCAAGGGAGCAAGGAAAATTTGGGAAAATTCCCAGTCGAGTCTACGGAGAGGGGCGGCATACAAATCTAATAAATAATAAATAAATAAATAAATAATTTTTTAAATTCAGTTCCTGTGGATTTACCAACCACATCTGCTGGAAGTTTGTTCCAAGCATCTACTACTCTTTGAGTCAAATAATATTTTCTCACGTTGCTTCTGATCTTTCCCCCAACTAACCTCAGATTGTGCCCCCTTGTTTCTTGGGTTCACTTTCCTATTAAAAACACTACCCTCCTGAACTTGATTTAACCGTTTATCATATTTAATGACGGGGGCAGGTTTAAAAAAGGCCCTGGGTGAACCTTGGCAGGCCCCCGGAATCCCGAATTCATTGCCCAAGGGAGCAACGAAAATTTGGGGAAATTCCCAGTTCCTGTGGATTGACCAACCACATCTGCTGTAAGTTTGTTCCAAGCATCTACTACTCTGGGAAAGAGGCTCCAAACCCTTTAACATATTTAATGGGGGGGCAGGTTTGAAAAGGCCCTGGGTGAACCAAGGCAGGCCCCGGGAATCCCGAATTCAGTGCCCAAGGGAGCAACGAAAATTTGGGGAAATTCCCAGTCGAGGGATTTTTAAATTCAGTTCCTATGGATTGACCTACCACATCTGCTGTAAGTTTGTTCCAAGCATCTACTACTCTGGGAAAGAGGCTCCAAACCCTTTAACATATTTAATGGGGGGGCAGGTTTGAAAAGGGCCTGGGTGAACCTTGGCAGCCCCCAGGAATCTCGAATTCAGTGGCCAAGGGAGCAATGAAAATTTGGGAAGATTCCCAGTTCCTGTGGATTTACCAACCAAATCTGCTGGAAGTTTGTTCCAAGCATCTACTACTCTGGGAAAGAGGCTCCAAACCCTTTAACATATTTAATGGGGGGGGGCAGGTTTGAAAAGGCCCTGGGTGAACTTTGGCAGCCCCCGGGAATCCCGAATTCAGTGGCCAAGGGAGCAACGAAAATTTGGGAAAATTCCCACTTGAGTCTACGGAGAGGGGCGGCA
>NW_027248440.1:0-5000 GCF_031021105.1 Erythrolamprus reginae | reverse complement strand
TCATCCCCCGCCTCCCCCCTCCTTGCTGGAATGGGGAACGCCCTCCGCCCGTCACCGACACGGGCGCTCACACCGGCCCGGGGGTGGGGAAACCTGGATTCCCATCGGCCTGGCTTTGCGATTTCTGCGGGAAGCTCCCGTGACGTGGGCATCCCCCCTCTGCCAAACCGAGAGGAGGGGGGAAAGGGGGGGAGAAGAAAAGAGAGAGAGAGAGAGGAAGGGAGAGAAATAGATGGAGAGAGGGAGAGAAATAGGAAGAAACTAAGAAAGAAAGAAAGAAAGAAAGAAAGAAAGAAAGAAAGAAAGAAAGAAAAGAGAGAAGAGAGAGAGAGACAGGTTTCTCTCTCGAGTGGGAGGCATAGTAGTAAAACCAAATCTTCCCTGGTTTTTTTTTTTTAAAGGGGGCAGTAGAAATGGCTTCAAAAAAAATGGGATCCATAAAATTCCTATGAATGATAACAGTCATTGAAAGAGATACAACCTGGGGGACCGTTGTTTTCCCCGAGCGAAAGCAACGAAGTGGGTTAGACAAAATATTCCCCATAGCTGCTAACGTGCACAGAGAAGGACGATGCTACCACCGCTGACTTCTCACCGCAACAATTAAGCAACGGACTTCAAGCCACACCCGCAAAAAGAACCCACAGCCCCGCGCGGAACATCGGCGGCCGTTGGAGTCGCGGGCCGAGAATGGCCAAAGGGGGGGGGGGGGGGGGCGGCGGAGGTGGGCTTTTTTTTTTCTTGAATGTGGCGAGCGCTCGCACTCGTGCGCGCTCCCCATCCCCTTGCCAGCACGTGTTGTTGTTGTTGTTGTTGTTATTATTATTATTATTATTATTATTATTATTATTATTATTATTAATTAGATTTCTATGCCGCCCCGCTCCGGAGACTCGGAGCGGCTCACAACAACAAAACAGTACAAATCCAATGGTTAAAACCATTTAAAACCCTTAATATAAAAAAACAATCATACATGTTTTTGCTTTTTAATAAGGGGGTTTTAGTGACTTTTAAATTATTAGATTTGTCGTATATTGTTTTATTGTTGTGAGCCGCCCGAAGTCTGTGGAGAGGGCGGGCATACAAATCTAATTAATAATAATAAATAATAATAATAATAATAATAATAATAATAATAATAATAATAATAATCATCATCATCATCATCATCATCTCATACAAACCATACGTAAAGCAGAAACAGCCCAGGGGAATCAATTTCCCCATGCCTGATGGCAGAGGTGGGTTTTGAGGAGTTTGCAAAAGGCAAGGAGGGTGGGGACAATCCTAATCTCCGGGGGAGTTGATTCCAGAGGGCTGGGGCCACCACAGGGAAGGCTCTTCCCCGGGTCCCACCAGACGACATTGTTTTGTCGACGGGACCCGGAGAAGGCCAACTCTGTGGGACCTAACCGGTCACTGGGATTCGTGCGGCAGAAGGCGGTCCCGGAGAAAGAAATGTGGACCTCCATTGGGGTCAGAACAGAAGTCGAGGATTATCTGTCTGACCAGTGCCCTCTTTTAGAAGCAGATCAGCAGATCAGGAATCCACTTTGAAGCTCTACAGAAAACATCTAGGGGGGAAGGCAGGTTGTCCCCACTTACAACGGTTCGTTTACTGACCGTTCAAATTGACTTATGCCCCTTTTTCACACTTAGGATCTTTGCAGCAGCCCGATGATCGCAGGATCAAACTTTCATATTTATGACCGTTGCTGTGTGTCCTGAGGTCACATTGACCCCCTTTTGTTTCTAACAAAAAATGGTCACTCAACCCCCAAAGGGGTCCCGACCCCAAGGTTGAGAACCACCATAGCAGATCTTCCGGAGTTGGCAGAAAAACCTCAAATTTTACACCAATCAAGGGGAATATTTGTAGCTCCGGGTTGAAATGTTGAAGGGGTCCTTTGGTGGTCTCCAAACTTGCTTGTTTTTGGGGGGAGGCGTTTCACGACCTAGCTAAGTAGCATCACCAGGGCGAGAAAGGAATATTTTCCCATTCCAGAACTGATGATGTTACCTAGTTTGGGGGATGAAATGTCTGCAAGAAAAGAAGAAGGCTGAGAGAGCACCAAAGACCTCACAGTCCTCCTCCTCCTCCTCCTCCTCCTCCTCCTCCTCCTCTTCCTCCTCCTCCTCCTCCTCCTCTCCTCCTCCTCTCTCCTCCTCCTCCTCCTCCACCTCCTCCTCCTCCTCCTCCTCCAACCACCTCTCCTCCTCCTCCTCCTCCAACACCACCACCACCAACCACCTCCTCCTCCTCCTCCTCCTCCACACACCACCACCACCACCACCACACCAACCACACCACACAACCACCACAAACACACCTCTCCTCCTCCTCCTCCTCCTCTCCTCCTCCTCTTCCTCCTCCTCCTCACTCCACCACTCCTCCAACACCACACCAACCTCCACACCACAACCACCACCTCCTCCTCCTCCTCTCTCCTCCTCTCCTCCTCTCCTCCTCCACCTCCACCTCCACCCTTCACCACCACCACCACACTCCTCCTCCTCCTCCTCCTCCTCCTCCTCTCCTCCCCTCCTCCTCCTCCTCCTCACCTCCTCCAACCCCAACTCTCCTCCTCCTCCTCCTCCTCCTCTTCCTCCTCCTCCACCTCCTCCTCCTCTTCCTCCTCCTCCTCCACCTCCTCCACTCCTCCTCCTCCTCTTCCTCCTCCTCCACCTCCTCCTCCTCCTCCTCCTCTCTCCTCCTCCTCTTCCTCCTCCTCCACCTTCCTCCTCCTCCACCTTCCTCCTCACACCACCACCCCAAACCACCATCCTCCTCCTCCACCTCCTCCTCCTCCTCCTCCACCTCCACCTCCACCACCTCCAACACCAACACCACCACAACACCACCTCCAAATCCTCCTCCTCTCTCCTCCTCCTCCTCTCCTCCTCCTTCCTCCACCACCACCAACACACCTCCTCACTCCTCCTCCACCTTCCTCCTCCTCCAACTCTCCTCCTCCTCCTCCTCCCTCCTCCTCCTCCTCTTCCTCCTCCTCCACCTTCTCCTCCTCCTCCTCTCGTCCTCCTCCTCTTCCTCCTCCTCCTCCTCTTCCTCCTCTTCCTCCTCCTCCTCCTCTTCCTCCTCCTCCTCTTCCTCCTCCTCCACCTTCTCCTCCTCCTTCTCGTCCTCCTCTTCCTCCTCCTCCTCCTCCTCCTCCTCCTCCTCCTCCTCCTCCTCCTCCTCCTCCTCCTCCTCCTCCACCTCTCCTCCTCCTTCTCCTCCTCCTCCTCTTCTCGTCCTCCTCCTCTTCCTCTCCTCCTCCTCCTCCTCCTCCTCCACCTTCTCCTCCTCCTCCTCTTCCTCCTCCTCTTCCTCCTCCTCTCCTCCTCTCCTCCTCCTCCTCCTTCTCCTCCTTCTTCCTCCTCCTCTCTCTTCCTCCCTCCGAAGGACGAGACGAACGAAGACGAACAACATACACCTCCTCCTCTTCCTCCTCCTCCTCCTTCTCCTCTTCCTCCTCCTCCTCTTCCTCCTCCTCCACCTTCTCCTCCTCCTTCTCGTCCTCCTCCTCCTCTCCTCCTCCTCCTCCTCTCCTCCTCTCCTCCTCCTCTCCTCCTCCTCCTCCTCCTTCTCGTCCTCCTCTCTTCCTCCTCCTCTCCCCTCCTCCTCCTCTTCCTCCTCCTCCTGCTCTTCCTCTTCCTCCTTCTCCTCTTGCTCCACCTTCTCCTCCCTCCTCCTCCTCCTCCTGCTCTTCCTCCTCCTCCTCTTCCTCCACCTTCTCCTCCCTCCTCCTCCTGCTCTTCCTCCTCCTCCTCTTCCTCCCCCTCCTCCTCCTCCTCCTGCTCTTCCTCCTCCCCCTCCCTCCTCCTCCTTTTCTTCCTCCACCTCCTCCTCCTCGTCTTCCTCCACCTTCTCCTCCCTCCTCCTCCTTCTCTTCCTCCTCCTCCTCCTCCTCATCTTCCTCCACCTTCTCCTCTCTCCTCCTCCTCCTCTTCCTCCTCCTCCTCCTCCTCTTCCTCCACCTTCTCCTCCCTCCTCCTCCTTCTCTTCCTCCTCCTCCTCGTCTTCCTCCACCTTCTCCTCCTTCTCCTCCTCCTCCTCCTCTTCCTCTTCCTCCTCCTCCATCTTCTCCTCCTTCTCCTCCTCCTTCTCGTCCTCCTCCTCTTCCTCCTCCTCCTCCTCTTCCTCCTCTTCCTCCTCCTCCACCTTCTCCTCCTCCTCCTCCTCCTCTTCCTCCTCCTCCTCGTCTTCCTCCTCCTCCTCCTGCTCTTCCTCTTCCTCCTCCTCCTCCTCTTCCTCCACCTTCTCCTCCCTCCTCCTCCTCCTGCTCTTCCTCCTCCTCCTCTTCCTCCACCTTCTCCTCCCTCCTCCTCCTGCTCTTCCTCCTCCTCCTCCTCTTCCTCCACCTCCTCCTCCCTCCTCCTCCTCCTCCTTCTCTTCCTCCTCCTCCTCCTCCTCGTCTTCCTCTACCTTCTCCTCCCTCCTCCACCTTCTCCTCCCTTCTCCTCCTCCTCCTCCTCCTCTTCCTCCACCTTCTCCTCCCTCCTCCTCCTTCTCTGCCTCCTCCTCCTCCTCGTCTTCCTCCACCTTCTCCTCCCTCCTCCTCCTTCTCCTCCTCCTCTTCCTCCGCCTCCTCCACCTTCTCTTCTTCCTCCTTCTCCCCCTCCTCCTCTTCCTCCTCCTCCTTCTCTTCCTCCTCCTCCTCCTCCTACTCCACCTCCTCCTCCCTCCTCCTCCTCCTCCTCTTCCTCCTCCTCCATCTTCTCCTGCCTCCACTCGCCTAATCTCACTCCTTTCCCTGCCTGATGCTGTTACCTATTTGGGTAATGAAACGTCTGCTAAATGTTACAGAGCCCTGGCGGCACAGTGGTTACAGCGCAACACTGCAAGCTGCTTCTGCCGATTGCTGGCTGCAGTTCACCAGTTCAAATCTCACCACTGGCTCAAGGTTGACTCCGCTTTCTATCTTTCCAAGGTGGGTCAAATGAGGACCCAGATTATTGGGGGGCAATATGCTGGCTCGGTAAACCGCTTAAAGAGG